>NC_059195.1:24367786-24638154 GCF_020615455.1 Coregonus clupeaformis
GTGTCCTTTCTGTCCCCTCTCTCCATGGTCTCCGAGGTCACCCTTATCACCCATTGGTCCTTGTGGTCCCTGTTGTTTAGAAGGACACCATGCAATCACATTTTATGGGACGTCCAAAGAAAAACGAGAAAGCTCATTTCTGTTTGTGGTTACGTGTCGCCATACAAATATGCAATGGGCAGTTCTCACATGAGTCAAGCCTAATGCTCTAGTAGTCAAAACCACAGCATGCATGTTATTATTTATGTGACTGCTCATTTTTATTAGGATATTGAATACGTTTGAACATTAAAAAACATTTATTGGTGGTTTAGTCATTAAAGTGAAATTATAACCTTTTATCATGTATATGTTTATGATGGTCTTACCGTTAACCCTCTCTTTCCTGCTGAACCGGGTGGACCGTTTGGTCCTCTGGAACCCTGTGTATGAATAGGATACCAACATGAGTTCATTAGATAAAGTATGCCTGTATTATTATTATTATTATTATTATTATTATTATTTATTTATTTGTACCTTTATTTTACTTGGCAAGTCAGTTAAGAACAAATTCTTATTTACAATGACGGCCTACACCGGCCAAACCCGGACGACGCTGGGCCAATTGTGCGCCAGCTGGGCCAATATAAGGAACATGTACACATTGTCAGGACCCTTTTCTTTTTCCTTCTTATGTAATCTTGGGATTCTCATGTATTGACAAGGAAATTCCTTACATAAATGAAAAGGGCATATTACGTACAGCGTCTCCTCTCTTTCCAGAATCCCCGGTGGCACCGACTGGACCTGGAGTTCCTGGTTGTCCTGGGGTCCCAACCAGACCCTCTGGACCATGGTCCCCTCGATCTCCCTGTTGAAATCATCGGAATCAGAACCATTAAATTGACATGCAACAAAAGGTTGTAAGAAATGTGTCTTGCTGTTTCAACACAGTTGGTCAAGCACAATAAACAATACGAGACATTTTGGACACAGTGTTGCCAATGGAAAGTGTTCAGCTCCTACCCTTTGACCAATGACTCCATCTTTGCCTGGCGGCCCATCAGATCCAGCAGGACCCTGAAGGAAAACAACGTATTGTGAATAACTACTGTAACCTCTACGGAATATGTAAGGGATAATCAAGGAGGGGCTATGCGTTCTATGGAAAATAATGATCAACGTGGAAGGTGTGTTCCATCACGCGCTAGTGGACTGGAACAACCTTCCATGGAGTTGCATTATTTTGATTATCCCTTTCATACCATGGCTATAATTTAACACATTTGCCGCTAGAAATGTGTTCATTTGCATGTAGAAATATGAACATCCACTAAGTAGCTAGCAAGTTTACTATATATCTATACAGTAGTTGCCTTGGTAGCCAAACAAACAGACTTGCTAGTTTAGCTAACCAAACCATCAGTCCTAGCATGCTATTGTGAAAATCGAATTCAACAATGCCAATAATGTTTTAATTCGACGTTTGCTTTCAAAAGTAGCTCAAATAGAAAATGTAAGAATAAACTATAGCCATTGAAGTCTACCGTGCTGATATACCTTGCATAATATAGGGAAATAATGCACGCTCTATAATGCCCTTCAAGCCAATCAGAAAATAGTATTCAACGCCATGGTATAAACTCTCTTACTGCTAGCAGCAAGAGGACAAATAGTGAAGTGAAAGGTTTTGGCGGAAAAAACGTAAGGGGAAACTTACATCGGGACCAGGATCACCACGAGGTCCGTTGGCACCAGGAGAACCGACCGGGCCAGGGGGGCCTTTGTCTCCCCCAGGTCCTGCAGTCCCCTGTTTTCCTGGAGGACCCTACAAACACCACATGGACAATGGAACCATGACATGCAATGTGGAAGCAGCTCTGATTGCGGCCACATTAGTGGGATTCTAACCAATGTGTTGAAATCAGAACATACCGCTGGTCCTGGAAGTCCCAGCATTCCACGCTCTCCCCTCTGACCAGGAAGACCCACAATGCCTCTCTGTCCTGTTGTTCCGGCGGGACCTGGAGGTCCATCAGGACCCTGTGGAAACAAATCCAGTTGATATTGTCTAGATATTGCCCTGTAACAGGGTTGTGGTCAATCCAATTCAACAAGACTCAAACTCCAAATTCAGTTCAGTTCATGAATTGGATGATTCCTGATATTTTTGTTGAGTTTATTTTTTCTTATTTCAATTCATATCCTGACTTAATGGATAAACTATTATACAGCAATGTGTTTCTGTACAATAAATTCCTGAGGTGTACTTTTTTGTTCTAACCCGGCATGAACACACCCGATTCAACTTATCAAGGGCTTGGTGATGTGCAGCCCTTGGGACTCTCCCAGGAACGGATTGAGAAACATTGTTAATCAGCAAAACGTAATAGTTTACCGTGGGTCCGTCTTCCCCAGAGTCTCCTTTGTCTCCTGAGCCTCCGGCTGGTCCTGGGGGGCCGCTTTCTCCTTGTCTCCCAGGGGATCCGTTCTCTCCACGAAGGCCAGGAGGACCCTCCTTCCCAGGGGGACCAAGGGGTCCGGCCTCTCCAACGGGACCCTGTTAGAAAAATAATGTTGTTTTGTTACTGTTGTTCTTTATCTCTGAGAATAATGTGAAGTGTGTAAGTAATGGGTGGTCAGTGGTTATCATTTTTGTATTCAATAGCCAGTGGCATATTGAAATGATAGCTGGTGGCTACTTCCAAATGGATATATTAACCAATAGAACCAATAGTGGTTTGATGATTACTTACAGTTGAGCCTGGTGGTCCAACCCTGCCTGCAGATCCAGGGAAACCAGTGGGGCCCTACGAGTGAAAAGATGAGAAGATCCACATGGTTACTATTCATTAGATAGTTATATACTCTCTATACCGCATGTGTCAATACATGGGCACAATCCTGTCACAGTCCCAAGAGGCTGTGGTCATAATTCATAACATTAACTTACAGGTGCACCCTGGGTTCCTCTTCCACCCTTCAGTCCAGCCACACCGACAATACCCTGCGGAGAGATGAAGATTGTTGAATGAGATTGTTCCTCCTGTTTAGTCTGTTGTCTGTGTGAGATAATGTAGCACAAGATAATGTAGCTTGTTAACTCACAGGAGGTCCATGCGATCCAGCCAAGCCCTGAGGCCCTGGAGAACCAGCATCACCCTTCTGACCAGGCTCTCCAGGCTCCCCCTTGACCCCTGGTTGACCATCGGGACCCTGTATAAGGACAATAACACAACAAGCATGAGCGCTGGAAACAGCCCAAACTACTTTTCTTACTAGAAAGCACAAAAGGGGGTCTAAGAATATGATATATATATATATATATATATATATATATATGGTTGAGCTACAGTAGCTAACTATATATAGCTAACTATATGAGCTACTCATGATGATGTATTGTTTGTTTGTTTTTTTGCTTTTGAAGAGCTTTGAGATTATGAAAAGCATTCTAGAAATTGTATAAATTATTATTATAATGATTATAACATGATACAGAATATGATATGCAGTACAGATGTAGGATCTTAATTTGAGCCAGTTTTCTACAGCAGAAAAATAATCCTGCTGCAACAGGAAATGTGAATAATTATGTGTATTATAATTCATGGACATTTTTGTAGGGGTTGATACATTTTTCATAAGGGAAAATGAAGTATGAAATTTAAGTTTTAAATTTATTGCAGGAAATTTCTCCTGCAACAGGGTGCTGAAATTAAGATCCTATCTGTATGACATGAATTGTTATGATCGCTATGACTCTAAGAAAATCTGTTTAATGTTATCTCATAGGCATGGGTTACAGAAAATAATGACTTACGGGGGGTCCACCAAACCCAACAGGACCAATAGGACCAGGTTCACCACGGGGTCCCTGGTGGAACAGAATATAAATAAAGCATTATAATGCCATAATACCTGATATGATCATTTCAAGGTAAATATGTCATTGTATGCTTTAATACTCAATGTCCAGTTGTCCACTCACAGGCATAGCTCTTGATCCATGAGGCCCGGGAGGGCCTTTAGGACCAGCTTCTCCCTGCAATTGCAACAAGTTTTAGTTCTACCGTCACAACAAAAGATGAACTAAATAATAATTCTAGCTTTTGGCAAACTATGTCTTTACTTTTTCACCGCTAGGTCCATTGGGTCCGGGTGGGCCGAGAGGACCAGGAAGACCCTGAGGTGAGAAAACATATTTTTAGGGGAAATACATTCATCAATTGTTTGACAGAACATGTAGCTACATGTTTCCAAGCTGACTCCTACTGTAACACTCCCCTGTAGAATAACTCATCCATTATAAAGAGGTGTCTTCTTTTTTTTTTACAACCCTACAGTACAGATAACTTTTCCTGTTCTGACACAATCACTGCATGGTGAGCAGCTGGGGCAAGCACTTTTCAAATAAGAAAAATCTGCTTTCTGTCTTCACATGATCAAAACACAAAACTATTAGTCTAAGGCCAAAATAAGAAATGACAAAATGTGTGTTAGTGTTACATCGAAGTGAAAGAAGTCACGTGTAAATTTGACTCACTCTTGCGCCATCATTTCCAGGTGTACCTTCTGATCCCTTCTCTCCACCAGACCCCTAAATAATGAAGAATGTTACGTGAAAATCCGACGGTTAATATTATTTATTGTGTTATCATATATATGCAATTGTTTACTTCAATCCCCATTAGCTACTTGTTATTTTAACAACAGCTACTTCCTGGGGTCTACACAAAAGCAACAGTAGAAAACAATCATACAAATACAGCAGACAGAAACAAAGACATTGAGATAGATATACATCATCTCCCTGGAATATATGAAAGGATGAGAAGCAAGCTAATGATGCAGTGTGAATACTTACTCTGTCACCTTTAGGCCCAGGAGAACCAGAGATCCCTCTCTCGCCAGGCATCCCCTGAAGACCAGGAGGGCCTAGGTCACCAAGACTACCAGTAGGACCAGGACTACCCTTTGGAGAAAAAAAGCAATGGGTTCATATTCGTATTTTCAGACTCAAAAATACAACACACATAACATTCCATAGTGGCTCCATATTACTATATATCTCTATACATGGACAACAAATACCTTTGGTCCATCGGGTCCTGGTGCTCCAGGGATTCCCTTGGCTCCAGCCAAACCGTGAGGTCCGAGTTCTCCTCTCTCCCCTGGGATTCCACGCTCTCCCTGTTAGACACAAAACGTCTGTCAGTCATGTTGTGTCTGCTGCAATACTACACTGTATATATGTGCAATATCTTCCAATATACACTGCTCAAAAAAATTAAGGGAACACTTAAACAACACAATGTAACTCCAAGTCAATCACACTTCTGTGAAATCAAACTGTCCACTTATGAAGCAACACTGATTGACAATACATTTCACATGCTGTTGTGCAAATGGAATAGACAACAGGTGGAAATTATAGGCAATTAGCAAGACACCCCCAATAAAGAAGTGGTTCTGCAGGTGGTGACCACAGACCACTTCTCAGTTCATATGCTTCCTGGCTGATGTTTTGGTCACTTTTGAATGCTGGCGGTGCTTTCACTCTAGTGGTAGCATGAGACGGAGTCTACAACCCACACAAATGGCTCAGGTAGTGCAGCTCGTCCAGGATGGCACATCAATGCGAGCTGTGGCAAGAAGGTTTGCTGTGTCTGTCAGCGTAGTGTCCAGAGCATGGAGGCGCTACCAGGAGACAGGCCAGTACATCAGGAGACGTGGAGGAGGCCGTAGGAGGGCAACAACCCAGCAGCAGGACCGCTAACACCGCCTTTGTGCAAGGAGGAGCAGGAGGAGCACTGCCAGAGCCCTGCAAAATGACCTCCAGCAGGCCACAAATGTGCATGTGTCTGCTCAAACGGTCAGAAACAGACTCCATTAGGGTGGTATGAGGGCCCGACGTCCACAGGTGGGGGTTGTGCTTACAGCCCAACACCGTGCAGGACGTTTGCATTTGCCAGAGAACACCAAGATTGGCAAATTCGCCACTGGCGCCCTGTGCTCTTCACAGATGAAAGCAGGTTCACACTGAGCACATGTGACAGACGTGACAGAGTCTGGAGACGCCGTGGAGAACGTTCTGCTGCCTGCAACATCCTCCAGCATGACCGGTTTGGCGGTGGGTCAGTCATGGTGTGGGGTGGCATTTCTTTGGGGGGCCGCACAGCCCTCCATGTGCTCGCCAGAGGTAGCCTGACTGCCATTAGGTACCGAGATGAGATCCTCAGACCCCTTGTGAGACCATATGCTGGTGCGGTTGGCCCTGGGTTCCTCCTAATGCAAGACAATGCTAGACCTCATGTGGCTGGAGTGTGTCAGCAGTTCCTGCAAGAGGAAGGCATTGATGCTATGGACCGCCCGTTCCCCAGACCTGAATCCAATTGAGCGCATCTGGGACATCATGTCTCGCTCCATCCACCAACGCCACGTTGCACCACAGACTGTCCAGGAGTTGGTGGATGCTTTAGTCCAGGTCTGGGAGGAGATCCCTCAGGAGACCATCCGCCACCTCATCAGGAGCATGCCCAGGCGTTGTAGGGAGGTCATACAGGCACGTGGAGGCCACACACACTACTGAGCCTCATTTTGACTTGTTTTAAGGACATTACATCAAAGTTGGATCAGCCTGTAGTGTGGTTTTCCACTTTAATTTTGAGTGTGACTCCAAATCCAGACCTCCATGGGTTGATAAATTTGATTTCCATTGATAATTTTTGTGTGATTTAGTTGTCAGCACATTCAACTATGTAAAGAAAAAAGTATTTAATAAGATTATTTAATTCATTCAGATCTAGGATGTGTTGTTTAAGTGTTCCCTTAATTTTTTTGAGCAGTGTATATTGATATTAGTAAGATGATCAACGTACCCTTGGTCCAATCTGGCCAACAGCACCTCCCTCTCCAGGGATACCCTAAACAAGATAAATAAATTAATACTCCATCGTCATGATATCAAACAATGAGTATTGCATCCCATAAAATAGAGGATCTACATGATGTATCTCATTAGATATATACTTCAGCTAATTCAAATAGTGCAAGTGTTCATGAAACTCACCAGATCACCTGGTTTTCCTGACTCTCCAGGAGGGCCTGGGGGTCCAGGTAATCCCTAATATACAAAAGCATATACACTTCAGATGACGACAACAATGCCAAGTTGATTTAACCATCCCTTATGAGTTACAATCTTTGTTTCCACTTTCAGTGATCAACTGTTGCTAGTGAACATCATCCATGCATCCATGACAAAATCCACAATAACCTACCTGGAAACCATTCACTCCAGGTGGTCCCTGTTCTCCTCTTTCACCTGCAACACCCTTCAGACAAAGAGAGAATCAACATTTGTTGAACATGAAGAGTATGTTGTGAGAGAGTATACTTTACAAATCAGATGTGCAGTGGCATTACATAATATTGACTGATAGGAAAATGCTGTATCAAAATGTCAGTACAAGATATGAGTCATAAAGACAATCAGAGACAAACAGTTGACTTACCGGAGGGCCAGTGGGACCGGCAGGGCCAACTTCCCCATCTTTCCCAGGAGGACCCTAGAAAGGAAGTCATCATTAGTGAACGTCCTCATAAACACAATTTTCCCCATAAACACGTATGAGGGCAGAGGTCATTTAGGGCTCATTGACATCCGTACTCACTCTTTGTCCTGCCACTCCCAGAGATCCTTGTTCGCCTGTCTTCCCTGGGTCTCCCTATGAGTTGAAAAGACAAGAAGTCATTCAAGTAGTCATGAGGAGAAAGGAAAAGTTTGATAGCAAGACATCTTGAAAAGGTTAGAACATCTAAAGTTCCTTACGTTAAAGCCCTTTGGTCCAGGTGTGCCCATGGTTCCTGCAGGACCTCTTGTTCCGATCGACCCTGCTGGTCCTGGGCGGCCATCTTCTCCTGCTGGACCCTTCAGACAGAGGGCACGAAAACAACTCTTACCTCTGACTGTTCATTCAGTGTCATGAATACTGATACCAATGGTCAAACCGCGAAAATAGGTATTCTCCGATCACGGATCACCTGACAAATAGCCTGTTGGTCTAAACCTTGTTTGTGCATCACCGAAAGCATTGATTTAAGAACACTTGTTGTAGCTGTGGCAATCACTGAGTGCATTACCTTTTTCTCAACAGTTGTTCTTTTTTGTTCAGCTCTGACCTAAGTTGGATGTGTGTAAACACTCTTTGGTCAAACTTACCAGTGGTCCTGGTTTGCCCTCTGCTCCCTGGACTCCTGGAGTGCCAGTCAGACCCTACGAAACAACATACAAAAGTATGAGCTTCAGAAACAAAGACAAAAATCTTGGAAAGCTATTTATGATATCTTCACATTACCCGTGCGCCTGGGAGGCCAGGCTCGCCAGTGCGCCCGGGATCCCCTCCGGAACCTTTAGGCCCAGATATGCCAGAAGGTCCACGATCTCCTTGAGCACCCTTCAGGAGAAACATATTTGTGAATTAGGTTTGGGCTGGGGCTCCAGTCCTAAGAATCCAGTCTAATGACCACCGATGTAGCTGTAATATATATCTGTCTGTACCTTAGGTCCAGGTAATCCATCAGCACCAGGGAAACCTCTGTTACCAGGAGACCCCTGAAATACAAATGCCCATCCATATATGAAACGAAGACATACGATACTAAGATTACATCTATGACACAATATATTTTCTGCACAGGGTTGAGGATATCCATGTCAGTTAAATCAATTGGAGGATGAACTGGGATAAATTTGAGATGGTGGGCTGAAATCCATCCTGAGAAGTTACAGTCACTGACCTAAATCCTAATCATCTAGAAGTTTTCAGTAATAGAGGCCAACGGTAGACTCACCCTCTCACCAAGAGGACCGGGTGGTCCTAGTAGGCCAGAGTCACCACGAGTTCCTCTCTTTCCCTCCTCCCCCTGGGGCCCGATTATTCCTTGAGAACCAGGGGGACCCTAATAATCAAAACAAACTTTATTTAAAATGTGTTTAACCAACTCAATACACTCTGCTCCAACTATGACAGTGTCTGAATTTCATTCAATGGGAAATAATGAAAATGTAGACATCCAAGTATTGTACAATATTACAAGTACTGTACATAATACCATGAATATTGTACATATTCTCTGTGAATGGTCACAAATTATTTGGGCTTACAGATTCTCCTTTGGGTCCGGCCTCTCCTTTGTACCCAGGTACACCAACATCTCCCTGAAACAAAGATGAGAGCCATAAATATACTGGATCACTATAGTAACATTGTATTCTGCACCTGAGATAATGTATCATAAAATGAAAAACAATATTCCCATCTTGTCAATCAGTCAAACAACTGTGCTGCATTAATGGTACATTACTTAGGTGCTCTGGGCCATATTATCTGTGCTTTGGTAAAGGCATGTATGCAAGTCATTACATTGACAGTGTATGTATACATCTATACGGTACATGAATGAATGGACCTCCCATGAGCAGAAAATTACTTATATCCAAAGTAAACGGACGCCACATTACCAGTTGACCTTTGATCCCAGGCTGTCCAGTGCTTCCCTGAGGTCCGGGTGGACCATGGGGGCCGAGGTGACCCCCGGGACCCTGCACACCCATAGTGCCCTACAAAACAACAGGAATATCTCTCAATAGACATCAATCTTGATCGTATGAATCTAGGTATGCTATGTGATAATACAATTATGTTTTACAACATTAATTATTTTATTGAAAATTAGGGGTACTAGATTAATGATAATATACGTACCACTGGACCCTTGGTACCTGGGCCCCCGTCTGTTCCTGAAGGACCCTAAATATAGCAAATATATCATATTACTAAAATGCATTGGCCATAAATTGAAAAGTACAGCACAATGATGTTTAACAAAGAGAGTAGGTGTTATAAATGAGACCCTTACTTGTTGGCCAGTTGATCCTGCCCTGCCTTGGTGTCCTGTCTCGCCCCTCTGTCCCTGTTGCCCCTCGGGGCCCCGCGCTCCTGTGGCACCAGGTTGGCCCTGGAGAATAGAAACAGAAATCCCCTTGAGTCCATTTTATGTACATACAGTAGTCCTACATTACCTTATTAGCAAGTTATATAATGTATGTTATTAGGTTGCATTTACAACATACTGTATACACTGTTACATATAAAGCCTCGGAAGTTACTATTTAAATCATATTGATTTGAACATGTATTGAATACTTAATGTTCTACTTGATAGTTTACTTGCCTTCATTCCTGGAATTCCTGGATATCCTGGGGAACCATTGATACCTAATGGACCCTGCAAGTATAATACCAGAAAATGTAATTTATGAATAGCTGAAAAGCGGTAATATATTAGTAGCAACTGCAGGCCCTTTTTTTTTTATTCTATGCTTGTCTTACCGTCGGACCAGATTTACCAATGTTCCCAGGAGGACCTTTCATACCCTATGATCAAAAAATAAAAAATAAAATTGATTCACACAGAATACAATCTACAATTACAATTCTTGTAAAAACATGCATCAGAAATGTGTATCACTAGTCAAATACATAAAATATATTTGAAAATATTATTGAGCGCTTGTAATGGTGTAAGTGAATGAAACAATATCTTGTTATCTGGAGTCATTACATTTATACCATTGTATATACAAATTAGTGATACAACTGAGAATGATAATAACCTTAAGATCTAAGTAACATAATAAAAAAATCCCCATCAAAATCCATCAGTTTAAGCTAGAGATATTTTTTGCATGGGCTGCGTCTCAATCCATCACATCCGCCTATGTTGGCCTTCCGCATCTGCTTTGGAAGGTGGCCGAGCTACAGTTAGGTCAGTTAGGATCACCAATTTATTTTAAGAATGTGAAATGTCAGAATAATAGTAGAGAGAATTATTTATTTAAGCTTTTATTTCTTTCATCACATTCCCAGTGGGTCAGAAGTTTACATACACTCAATTCGTATTTGGTAGCATTGCCTTTAATTGTTTAACTTGGGTCAAACGTTTCGGGCAGCCTTCCACAAGCTTCCCACAATAAGTTGGGTGAATTTTAGCCCATTCCTCCTGACAAAGTTAGTGTAACTGAGTCAGGTTTGTAGGCCTCCTTGCTCGCACACGCTTTTTCAGATCTGCCCACAAATGTTCTATAGGATTGAGGTCAGGGCTTTGTGATGGCCACTCCAATACCTTGACTTTGTTGTCCTTAAGCCATTTTACCTCAACTTTGGAAGTATGCTTGGGGTCATTGTCCATTTGGAAGACCCATTTGCGACCAAGCTTTAACTTCCTGACTGATGTCTTGAGATGTTGCTTCAATATATCCACATAATTTTCCTTCCTCATGATGCCATCTATTTTGTGAAGTGCACCAGTCCCTCCTGCAGCAAAGCATCCCCACAGCATGATGCTGCCATCCCCTTGCTTCACGGTTGGGATGGTGTTCTTCGGCTTGCAAGGTAACCCCTTTTTCCTCCAAACATAACAATGGTCATTATGGCCAAACAGTTCTATTTTGGTTTCATCAGACCAGAGGATATTTCTCCAAAAAGTACGATCTTTGTCCCCATGTGCAGTTGCAAACCGTAGTCTGGCTTTTTTATGGCGGATTTGGAGCAGTGGCTTCTTCCTTGCTGAGCGGCCTTTCAGGTTATGTTGATATAGGACTCGTTTTACTGTGGATGTAGATTATTTTGTACCTGTTTCCTCCAGCATCTTCACAAGGTCTGGGATTGATTTTTGAACCAAAGTACGTTCATCTCTAGGAGACAGAACGTGTCTCCTTCCTGAGCGGTATGACGGCTGCGTGGTCCCATGGTGTTTATACTTGCATACTATTGTTTGTACAGATGAACGCGGTACCTTCAGGCATTTGGAAATTGCTCCCAAGGATGAACCAGACTTTTCTTCTGAGGTATTGGCTGATTTCTTTTGATTTTCCCATGATGTCAAGCAAAGAGGCACTGAGTTTGAAGGTAGGCCTTGAAATATAACCACAGGTAGACCTCCAATTGACTCAAATGATGTCAATTAGCCTGTCAGAAGCTTCTAAAGCCATTACATCATTTTCTGGAATCTTCCAAGCTGTTTAAAGGCACCGTCAACGTAGTGTATGTAAACTTCTGACCCACTGGAATTGTGATACAGTGAATTATAAGTGAAATAATCTGTCTGTAAACAATTGTTGGAAAAATTACTTGTGTCATGCACAAAGTAGATGTCCTAACTGACTTGCCAAAACTATAGTTTGTTAACAAGAAATGTGTGGAGTGGTTGAAAAACGAGTTTTAATGACTCCAACCTAAGTGTATGTAAACTTCCGACTTCAGCTGTGTATATATATATATATATGTATATGTATATATGTATATATACACACTGTATATACCTAAAGTGGTCCTAAAATTCTAACCCCCCCCCAACTTTAGGTTCTCATTCTTACCGGTACTCCATTTGCTCCTAAGCGACCTCTCTCCCCAGGCATGCCTCTAGGGCCCTAAACGGAGCAATTAATCATGATTACTTTTACAGTGGCAGAGCAATACACATATAAATGTAAGGACAAAATTACCATTAAGCAATAAACATATAAATGTAAGGAAAAAGTGACCATTAAAGTAAAAGTTGAAAATAGGAGTTGTTAATTGGCAGGGAGTTGATACACTAGGAATAGCCCTGCAAATAGGTCCAAAAGCTGCTCCAGAACAATCATGAAGCAATGCTATTTGTAAACAGTTCCATGTTATTATTATACTTTTATTTATACAGGGGATCAACTGAGACCAAAGTCTCATTTGGAGTAGAGACCTGTTTTCAATACAAAGAAAAAAACACATATACAGTGCATTCGGAAAGTATTCAGACCCCTTGACCTTTTCCACATTTTGTTACGTTACAGACTTATTTTAAATGGATTAAAAATATATATATACACTACCGTTCAAAAGTTTGGGGTCACTTAGAAATGTCCTTGTTTTCGAAAGAAAGGTAACATCAAATTTATCAGAAATACAGTGTAGACATTGTTAATGTTGTAAATGGCTATTGTAGCTGGAAATGGCTGATTTTTATTGGAATATCTACATAGGCGTACAGAGGCCCACTATCAGCAACCATCAGTCCTGTGTTCCAATTGCACGTTGTGTTTGCTAATCCTAGTTTATCATTTTAAAAGGCTAATTGATGATTAGAAAACCCTTTTGCAATTATGTTAGCACAGCTGAAAACTGTTGTGCTGATTAAAGAAGCAATAAAACTGGCCTTCTTGAGACTCGTTGAGTATCTGGAGCATCAGCAATTGTGGGTTCGATTACAGGATCAAAATGGCCAGAAACAAATAACTTTCTTCTGAAACTCGTCAGTCTATAATTGTTCTGAGAAATTAAGGCTATTACATGCGAGAAATTGCCAAGAAACTGAAGATGTCGTACAACGCTGTGTATCACTCCCTTCACAGAACAGCGCAAACTGGCTCTAACAAGAATAGAAAGAATAGTGGGAGGCCCCGGTGCACAACTGAGCAAGAGGACAAATACCTTAGAGTGTCTAGTTTGAGAAACAGGTGCCTCACAGGTCCTCAACTAGCAGCTTCATTAAATAGTACCCGCAAAACACCAGTCTCAACGTCAACAGTGAAGAGGCGACTCCGGGATGTGTATGTGTTTTGAAAGGCAACTTGTCATCTAGCCTTATACCAAGATATTTGGAATAAGTTCAACTTCTATACCATTTAGATTAGTAATTGTACAGTCATTTAGATTTAAATTATGTAGTCTAGAGAACAGCATACATTTTGTTTTGTTAGCATTAACTTAAGATCAGAAAGTGTCTTCTGCAGTACCAGAAAGTCAGATTTCAAATTTGAAAATGCTTGGCCAATAGTAGGTGCAAATAGGCCTCCGCTAACAGGAATTTATAATTGCATTATTTGAAACATCAATGTATTTATTCATTAAATAATTTATGAATTTAAGTATACCTGTTAGTTAAGCATATTGCACTGTTTATTTTAGACAGCTGAAAGAAATCTAGCCAAAGATAATGTACAGTAGAGGCATAGCTCCTCATCATGGGCTGTATCCATATAGTGCCTTCCAATGCTTGTCTCCTTTCTTTCTTCTGCACTACACTAAGAATCTAGACAGGTAGGCATCCACCATTTTGCTTTCACCTATCTTATCTTTTGTGAACAGTGCAGATGGAGAGGAGTCTTCCAAAGAATAGGTCCTTATCAATAAAACGTCACAATAAGATTCAGTGCGTTCGATTTGCCTGCTGGGGGGCATGGAGACTCTGATGATAGTGCTAAATGTGCTAAATTGTTTTGCATGGAATAATCTGAAATGTGTAGTTCTGACTATATGCTCTTCAAGAGGTGGTAATATTAAAACCAAATAGCTATAACATTTATTCAACAACCTTATAAACGGCACATAGTTGTAAATTACTTTAGCGGAGCTGGGGTCTCCTTGCCTCCCAGCAGCCAAATCAAATGCTGTGCACCATATTGCAAAATGTTATTGATAACAACCTATAGCAAATTGCAATCAACATAACAGTTGGCCTCTTCATCTCAGTGGTCTTTGCATAAAATGCCATTTTGTCAGTGACCGCATAAGTTGTTAGTACACAATACTGTATATTTGAAATATTCTCCACTTACCATAGGGCCAGGTGTG
This sequence comes from Coregonus clupeaformis, assembly GCF_020615455.1. Taxonomy (NCBI): domain Eukaryota; kingdom Metazoa; phylum Chordata; class Actinopteri; order Salmoniformes; family Salmonidae; genus Coregonus; species Coregonus clupeaformis. The sequence continues at coordinate 24,382,447 of NC_059195.1, forward strand.
CCAATCGGACCAGTGGGGCCTAATGCACCCTAAGAGATCATTTACAAAAACATTGCATTCATCAAAACATGCCTTACAAACCTCTACAGTATGCATATACTTAATATATACTGAACAAAAATATAAACACAACATGTAAAGTGTTGGTCCCATGTTTCATGAGCTGAAATAAAAGATCCCAGAAATGTTCCATATGCACAAAAAGCTTATTTCTCTCAGATTTTGTGCATATTATACACTCATCTATCTAATATCTATATGAATATTACTGACATATGACAAGAAATGACTATGATGTCAATATGAATGATAAAAACAGTGAGTCAGTTGTAGCTATAACATCATATAGATTTTGTACCTTGGATCCTACAGTTCCAGTTTCGCCTCTTAGACCCATTGGACCTGTGTGACCCTGAAACAACAAAGTGTATTTCTCCATTAGTGGACAATAATGGTGTGACACATGAGGTCACAGTGAGGTTCTTTGAATGTTTGTCGGGGGTCATACTTACTCTATGGCCTTTCAATCCAGGAGGCCCAGGTGTCCCTGGAAATCCTCGAGCACCCTGAAATACATGACATGGTATTTTAGTACAGTTTCAATACAGTATTGCAGTCATTTTAGTCATAATTTAAAGTATAACACTTCCATTGATATATAACTTACCGCTGATCCAGGGAATCCCATCTCTCCCGAATTTCCTGATTTTCCTCCTTCTCCCTAGGATGACATCATAATAAATTAGTAACATGGCCATTTACTATGTATAAAGTATGATATTTCTTACACATCATGCTTGAGAACACACTAATAGTGTTCATTTCAAATGTTCCTGGTTAGTATACTTCCTATCTAATATGTTCATGTCTTCTGAAATTGTTTCTGTTGGGAAACATTCTCCACAACACAACAAACTCATGAGGCAACTAACATTACCACTAGCCCACTAAAACCATGTCTTTGATATGCAGGGTGGCATCAGTACTTCGGGTGAACAGAGATTATCTTTTACTCACGTCTTCACCCGGCTTTCCCGGTGGCCCTTCAGGTCCCCTTTGTCCAGGTGGACCCTACAACAGAAGATAATGATAAGGCATTATATAAGGGGGTTATACATGCTTATGACTAGCCCTACAGTGCATCATAACTGCATCATAATGTATTATACCTGTGTGCTTTATGAAAAGTGTTACCAGGAGATTAAATGGTAAACATAAACAGTTGCACAGAAATTGTGTCCACAACAACATATGCCTTCAGACATTCTATAAGTCTGTCAGTTTTGTGTTGTTTGTGTTTGAGAAGATGAATGTGACTACTGTGGTGCCAACATGATTCAAGGTGCTATTCTTTATAAACATTGTTGAAAATTGTTGCAACAAACAGGGAACACCTGACCAGAAACATGACATGTGACAAGGAGAATGTTGTCATACCATGTGGCCTGGATCACCGACTTCCCCAGGGGGTCCTTGCGGTCCAGCATGACCCTGAGAGAGAGAGGTTGGTGAAAGGCTTGCTCCAAATAGAGTTGTTTGAAATTAGTTCTTCATGGGTTGTTTTTAACTTACAGGGTTTCCATTTGGCCCAGGAGGTCCTCTTGCTCCTGCCTCCCCCTAAAACACAGATGACATCATTGCACTCACAATCATTATTGGTAAAAAGTATGGCCCCACGGAGTCAACAAATGGTTGTTCCAAACATACATCAACATCACTAAGATAAAAACATCTGATACATCACAAAAGTTAAATTATCCAAGCCATAGCAAAGACCCAAGATGGTACCACTGCACCCTTCTTACCCTAGATCCTGGCACCATGGCTGTTTGGCCGGCCGATTTCTCATCCCCAAAGCCTCCAGCCATCTGAGCTCCCAGTCCCTGGAGAAACAGAACAGTGATTTAGAGTATTGGATATGCAATCTGCAACTCAGAGAACACTCAGCATCTCAATGGGACAGCTAACGGCCAGGTATGCTGTCCTATCCCCATACTATGTTTCCCAATAGGCCAAATGATGTCCAGATAATCAATCTGCTAATGTTTTATGGTTAGGGTCATTCATGCCTCCACTTCGACCCCATCTCTTGTGTGGGCCTTTATCACCTACCCCCACATCACTCCTCTACTTCACACCTGGTATCACTGCTGCCTCATTAGTCAGGTAACCTTTGTTCTCTCATCGGCCAGGTAATCCCCAGGACCAATCAATGGTTAGGGAATTACCCCACCCCCTCATCCTTCATTGTCAAGAACTACAGATTTTCCTGGATAAATTTGATATAGCCTTTTACAGTTTAGTCCTTTAGCTGACACCATCTACTCTGATCCAGAGAGACTTGTGATAAGTGTAGAACCTGCTGTTGGACTTGCCACTGAAGCTGATTATTCTACCTCTGGTATTTGGTATTTTATTAGGATCCCCATTAGCTGTTGTGAAAGTAGCAGCTACTCTTCCATATCAATACAAACACACAAACTATCTAGGTCAAATAGGGGAGAGGCGTTGTGCCGTGAGGTGTTGGTTTATCCGTTTTTTTAAACCAGGTTTAATGTTAATTTGAGCAATATGAGATGGAACTGAGTTCCATGCAATAATGTCTCTATATAATACTGTACGCTTTCTTGAATTTGTTCTGGATTTGGCAACTGTGAAAAGACCCCTGGTGGCATGTCTGGTGGGGTAAGTGTGTGTGTCAGAGCTGTGTGTAAGTGACTATGCAAACAATATGGGATTTTCAACACATTAATGTTTCTTATAAAAAGAAGAGGTGATGCAGTCAGTCTCTCCTCAACTCATAGCCAATAGAGACTGGCATGCATAGTATTTATATTAACCCTCTGATTACAATGAAGACCAAGACGTGCCGCTCTGTTCTGGGTCAGCTGCAGCTTAACTAGGTCTTTCCTTGCAGCATTCGACCACACGACTGGACAATAATCAAGATAAGACAAAACTAGAGCCTGCAGGACTTGCTTTTTGGAGTGTGGTGTCAAAAAACAGAGCATCTCTTTATGAAAGGCATGTTTGGCTATTTGCTGAGGCCATTACAGAGAGGAGGAAACTGACTGTCTGAGTGACATATGGCTTCTGAATCGTCCCTCCAAGAAGATTATTTATCCTGTCCTGTGTGCTATGACATCTTCAGTGATCCTGTGTTTCTGTGTTGCATCCACAGCCCTGTAAAACCTGCCTGGAGGAATTCTGGAAATGTAAGGATGACCAGGAATGTCCAGTCTGCATGAAGATCTCCTCCATGCCTTTCCCAGCAGTGAGCCTGACCCTGAAGAGGCTGTGTGAGGGGTTCCTACAGCACAGGAGCTACATGGATGCAGTCAGGTCCGAGAGGTTCTGTACTCTGCACAAAGAGAAACTCAAGCTTTTCTGTTTGGAGGATCAACAGCCTGTCTGTTTGGTGTGTCGGGATTCAAGAATACAAGTTCTGTCCCATAAATGAAATTGTCCAGGATCACAAGGAGAGAGTAAAGGCTGAACTGGAGCCCTTGAAGAAGAAGCTGAGTCTCTTCTCTGAAGCTAAACTAGGCTGTGATCAAACAGCAGAGTACATAAAGACATAGGTCGTTCATACACACATGCAGATCAGGACAGACTTTAAAGATTTTCTTACAATTACAGTGGGGAAAAAAAGTATTTAGTCAGCCACCAATTGTGCAAGTTCTCCCACTTAAAAAGATGAGAGAGGCCTGTAATTTTCATCATAGGTACACATCAACTACGACAGACAAATTGAGAAAAAAAAAATCCAGAAAATCACATTGTAGGATCTTTTATGAATTTATTAGCAAATTATGATGGAAAATAAGTATTTGGTCACCTACAAACAAGCAAGATTTCTGGCTCTCACAGACCTGTAACTTCTTCTTTAAGAGGCTCCTCTGTCCTCCACTCGTTACCTGTATTAATGGCACCTGTTTGAACTTGTTATCAGTATAAAAGACACCTGTCCACAACCTCAAACAGTCACACTCCAAACTCCAATATGGCCAAGACCAAAGAGCTGTCAAAGGACACCAGAAACAAAATTGTAGACCTGCACCAGACTGGGAAGACAATATGTAAGCAGCTTGGTTTGAAGAAATCAACTGTGGGAGCAATTATTAGGAAATGGAAGACATACAAGACCACTGATAATCTCCCTCGATCTGGGGCTCCACGCAAGATCTCACCCCGTGGGGTCAAAATGATCACAAGAACGTTGAGCAAAAATCCCAGAACCACACGGGGGGACCTAGTGAATGACCTGCAGAGAGCTGGGACCAAAGTAACAAAGCCTACCATCAGTAACACACTACGCCGCCAGGGACTCAAATCCTGCAGTGCCAGACGTGTCCCCCTGCTTAAGCCAGTACATGTCCAGGCCCGTCTGAAGTTTGCTAGAGTGCATTTGGATGATCCAGAAGAGGATTGGGAGAATGTCATATGGTCAGATGAAACCAAAATAGAACTTTTTGGTAAAAACTCAACTCGTTGTGTTTGGAGGACAAAGAATGCTGAGTTGCATCAAAAGAACACCATACCTACTGTGAAGCATGGGGGTGGAAACATCATGCTTTGGGGCTGTTTTTCTGCAAAGGGATGAGGATGACTGATCCGTGTAAAGGAAAGAATGAATGGGGCCATGTATCGTGAGATTTTGAGTGAAAACATCCTTCCATCAGCAAGGGCATTGAAGATGAAACGTGGCTCGGTCTTTCAGCATGACAATGATCCCAAACACACCGCCCGGGCAACGAAGGAGTGGCTTCGTAAGAAGCATTTCAAGGTCCTGGAGTGGCCTAGCCAGTCTCCAGATCTCAACCCCATAGAAAATCTTTGGAGGGAGTTGAAAGTCCGTGTTGCCCAGCGACAGCCCCAAAACATCACTGCTCTAGAGGAGATCTGCATGGAGGAATGGGCCAAAATACCAGCAACAGTGTGTTGAAACCTTGTGAAGACTTACAGATAACGTTTGACCTGTGTCATTGCCAACAAAGGGTATATAACAAAGTATTGAGAAACTTTTGTTATTGACCAAATACTTATTTTCCACCATAATTTGCAAATAAATTCATTAAAAATCCTACAATGTGATTTTCTGGATTTTTTTTCCTCATTTTATCTGTCATAGTTGACGTGTACCTATGATGAGAATTACAGGCCTCTCTCATCTTTTTAAGTGGGAGAACTTGCACAATTGGTGGCTGACTAAATACTTTTCCCCACCACTGTATACTAGAAGAAGAGAAGGCCAGGATACGTGCTCTGAGGGAGGAAGAGAAGGAGAAGATTCGGATGATAAAGGAGAAGACCGAAGAGATTAGCAAAATAATCTCAAGTCTTTCAGTTAAAATCAGAGCCGTAGAAGAGTGTCTAAAAGGTGACCACATCATCTTCCTGCAGAGATACAAGGCCACTCTATACAAGGCCAGATCCCAGTCCCCACTCCCAGGTCCACAGCTGAACTCAGGAGCACTAATAGACATGGTCAATCACCTGTGCAACCTGCAGTTCAGCGTCTGGGAGAAGTTGCAGGAGATTGTGAAATACTATCCTGTGACCCTGGACCCCAACACTGCCAACCCAGATCTGCTGATGTATCATGACCTGGCAAGGTTTCGACTCAGAGACTCTCTCCCTTTCGAGGGAGACGAGATTATTTCTCCACCTGACAACCCAGAGAGGATCAATCTCTACAAAGGGGTTCTGGGTTCTGAGGGTTTCGACACACAGCTGGGAGGTGGAGGTTAAGAGCAGTACCATAACGGGAGGTTGGTACAGCAGGGACTGGGCCTTGGGTGTGATGAAGGAGTCTGTCCACAGAAAGGGAGTGTTTGAGAAGGGATTTTGGCTCTTAGACGATGGAATTGTTTACAGCATCCTTCTATATATCAGCTAATTGATCATTACTGCGTAGCTTATTGGCCAGTAAATTACTAGAATGATTACCATGGAAGTAATGGTTTAGTCTAACTCAGTGGATGGAAAATTCTGCTCTCTGTCTTATTAATACATTTAATTCTTTCTTGGTTTTGGAAAGAGTAATAGCTACCTGGTCTGAAAATAGTGTTTGTTGAGAACGCCCTAATGCAGTTAACATTTCTCATTCTGATATCTTCTTTAATTGTGATTTATTCAACCCAGATGCAAATGCAGTTGCATTATTTTTAATAAAACCTTTGGTGGCATCCAATAGAATCGGTGGGTGGTCATTGACAACATTTTGACTGATCTCGACTTCTGAAGATCTTGCCAGCAAAGGTCCATGTAACAGTGGAACAGCAGAGTTAGAGCTGATACCAAATAAACTTTATAATTTGTTTATTGACAGTCAATTAAACATTTATAGAAACATTATATAGTTGACATTATACATTGTTTATGAGGGGTGGGTACTGTGGTACTTACCCCTGGTGGACCCTGGTTTCCTGCAGGTCCGGGTTCTCCTGGATTTCCAGGCACACCAGGCTCTCCATCATATCCTGCTGGTCCACGTAGCCCCTTCAAATAGATAATGTCATGTTAATATAAACAGGACTACGCAACACATTTCAGGTTCATACTGTGTCATTCATTAGGTTCCAAATTATAACTTGATGTGCGACCTACATTTCTGCTCAAATCATGTATTGATATCAGTGACACTTGAGTTCGGATCTCCATTTAGGTTTAGTAATATATGTGTATACATTCATATTGCCTTCTTGTTCTAAAGCACGTCTCCTTGTTGATATGCAATGACGGTGGATGATGAAAATGGCCACAAATGAGAAAAAAATCATTAGAGCGTATGCTTGACAAAACGGATGAATTGAATCAAGGGTGTTAAACATAATATGAGAGGCAGACAAGCGACATATGTCATAAATCATAAAGACTAATGTTGTTCTGCTAAATAAGATTCTGCTTAATGTATGCCCTCCATAGGATCAGCATTCCAATGAGAGGAGCATATACATTAATCATTTATGTTTAAATATACCACAGATCTGATATACCACGGATGTCAGCCAATCAACATTCAGGGCTCGAATCACCCAGTTTATAATGGCAATCATAACCACGGGTATGACACAACATTTATTTTTATTGCTCTAATTACGTTGGTAACCAGTTTATAATAGCAATAAGGCACCTCAGGGGTTTGTGGTATATTGGCCATATACCACACCCCATTGGGCCTTATTGCTTAATTATATATTCAGACCCCTTGACTTTTTCCACATTTTGTTATGTTACAGCCTTATTCTAAAATTGATTAAATAGTTTTTTCCCCTCATCAATCTACACACAATGCCCCATAATGACGAAGCAAAAACAGGTTTTTATAAATTTTTGCAAATGTATAAATAAAAAAATACGGAAATATCACATTTATGTAAGTATTCAGAGCCTTTACTCAGTACTTTGTTGAAGCACCTTTCGCAGTGATTACAGCCTCGAGTCTTCTTGGGTATGACGTTACAAGCTTGGCACACCTGTATTTGGGGAGTTTCTCCCATTCTTCTCCGCAGATCCTCTCAAGCTCTATCAAGTTGGATGGGGAGTGTCGCTGCACAGGTCTCTCCAGAGATGTTCGATCGGGTTCAAGTCCGGGCTCTGGTTGGGCCACTCAAGGACATTCAGAGACTTGACCCGAAGCCACTCCTGCATTGTCTTGGCTGTGTGCTTAGGGTCGTTGGCCTGTTGGAAGGTGAACCTTCGCCCCAGTCTGAGGTCCTGAGCACTCTGGAGCAGGTTTTCATCAAGGACCTCTCTGTACTTTGCTCCGTTCATCTTTCCCTCGATCCTGACTAGTCTCCCAGTCCCTGCCGCTGAAAAACATCCCCACAGCATGATGCTGCCACCACCATGCTTCACCGTAGCGATGATGCCAGGTTTCCTCCAGACGTGACGCTTGGCATTCAGGTCAAAGAGTTCAATCTTGGTTTCATCAGACCAGAGAATCTTGTTTCTCATGGTCAGAGTCCTTTAGGTGCCTTTTGGCAAACTCCAAGCGGGCTGTCATGTACCTTTTACTGAGTAGTGGCTTCCGTCTGGACACTCTACCATAAAGGCCTGATTGGTGGAGTGCTGCAGAGATGGTTGTCCTTCTGGAAGGTTCTATCATCTCCACAGAGGATATCTAGAGCTCTGTCAGAGTGACCATCGGGTTCTTGGTCACCTCCCTGACCAAGGCCCTTCTCCCCCGATTGCTCAGTTTGGCCGGGTGGCCAGCTCTAGGAAGAGTTTTGGTTGTTCCAAACTTCTTCCATTTAAGAATGATGGAGGCCACTGTGTTCTTGGGGACCTTCAATGCTAAATATTTGTTTTGGTCCCTTCCCCATATCTGTGCCTTGACACAATCCTGTCTCGGAGCTCTACGGACAATTCCTTCGACCTCATGGCTTGGTTTTTGCTCTGACATGCACTGTCAATTAATATTAATATGAATATGCCATTTAGCAGACACTTTTATCCAAAGCGACTTACAGTCATGTGTGCATACATTTTTACGTCAACTGTGGGACCTTATATAGACAGTGTGTGTCTTTCCAAATCATGTCCAATCAATTGAATTTACCACAGGTGGACTCCAATGAAGTTGTAAAAACGTCTCAAGGATGATCAATGGAAACAGGATGCACCTAAGCTCAATTTCGAGTCTCATAGCAAAGGGACTGAATACTTATGTAAATAAGGTATTTCTGTTTAGATTTTTTAAAATAAATTTGCAAAGAATTATAAAAACCTGTTTTCGCTTTGTCATTATGGGGTATTGATGTGATTTAAAAAAATCAATTTTAGATAAGGCTGTAATGTAACAAGTCAAGGGGTCTGAGTACTTTCCGAATGCACTGTACCTCAAACGTCTTTCCCAAATCAATCTACCTGACATTCTGTTTTTAAAAGACAATCACTGTGTTGACTGCACAGGTGGGTCCACATGGATCATACTACTTCTGAGGGGCTGTCACATAAAAGGGATGGGTGATCACACTGTTGGTTTAGTCCCAGGACAAGGAATGATAAAGGATTTGAGATTTGGCAAAGATCCAGTTTGAATCAAAACGCACTGTTTTTTTGTCAATGTGCCAATGTAAATAATTATACAGTACAGAACTCAAGCATTGCTACAGCATAATGTATTTGCTCTGTGAGTCATGTTTGGAACGTACAGGTCTTCCTTTCTGTCCTCGGTCCCCTCTGAATCCTGGCGATCCGGGAGGCCCCTGTTGTAGGACAAAAAGAACGGATGAAAAAGTCACAATAGTGTAGACACAATAATGTCCCTTCATAAATCCCATGATGACATCATTACTATGGAAATTGAGTAAAGTCATTCCTGATGCTCTGTCAGGTACAGTTGAACTACACAGGAATTCTTTCAGGACAATTGAAAGGTAACTGTTCTCTTCTGCCATCTAGTGTCGACTCAAAGAGTTTTACAAAATCAACACTACAAAGCACCATATCATAAACTAAGTTTATAATAGACTTTGAAAACAAAGTGAACTATAAGCTTACCATAGGCCCAGGACGACCTCTGATCCCAGTCACCTGTGGTACTTCTCCAGGTTCTCCTTTCTGACCCTACAAACGAAGAGCAAGAAGACAGACATTGCACCATTGTTTAAATCCAATTAGTAATACAGTATTATAAAGATGTATCACAATGACATACTAAATCTTACCCTGTAGACTCTGCCACCATCTGAAAATGACAGAACACAACAGACATGAACAAAGAATCATGTTACAAAAGTATCTATTCTACAATGACTTCATTGTCATGGAGTCAGTGGAGTTAATTCCTATTTTCGTCATAGCAAATTTCGGGTCACGCTTTCCGACCACTCACCGGGTCTGCCGTTGCCACTGGTGTCTGAGCCGCCCTCGTTCTGGCAGATGGGACAGCACTCGCCCTCGGGGATGGTCACCTTCTCACAGTTGGACAGCTCATCGCACTGGATCTCGTCGCACAGGACGGAGCCGCTGTCGCACACGCAGATCCGACATGGCTCTGGTTTCCAAATGTCTCGGTTGGTGTACACCTGGCCGTCAACCGTACAGCCCGCGTCATCTCCTGCGGAAGGCGGGACCGACAGGACAGGTCAGACAAAGATCAGAGGTCAGCCATGGAAAGTCAAACTTAATGCCCCCCTTGCTAAAAATATTGTCTGAATACTCTCAAATGCCAGGATATAAAATTAATGTGTAAAAAAAAAAAATTATGGCAACAGGAAAAATAAAAATAATAACATGATCTACAGCAATCTTTTAAGTGGACCACAAAAAATATAAAATACTTAGGATGCTTAATAAGTGACAACAAACAACAAACATATAAAGATAACTTTATTCCTTTTCTCAACAATATGAAAGTAGATCTAATTAAATGGAACAATATTCCCATAAATCTTACAGGTAGAATAAACCTCTTCAGAATGGCATGGTTCCCAAAGTTTTTATATTTATTCTCGTTAATAGCAATTACCCCACCAAAAACATTCTTTAAAAAGTATACTCAGTTATAACAGACTTTATATGGGCAACAAAAAGTCATAAAATAAAAAGGAAAGATTTTAACATTCCAGACTTGGAATTGTATCAACTCGCCACCCAAGGCTTTACTTGCGACATATAGTTAAATGCACAAAAGAGGAACAATAGGTACATATTGAAGAGACGCATGCTCATCCCCAGAATATTGCCTATTTTCAAAGGATAAAGCTAAAAACATAATAAATAAATAAATAAGGTAGATGTCCGTGCCCTTGCGGAAATCGAATTAGCATAATAAGAAAAATACCCATAAAAATCAATCAGTTTAAGATAGATATCTGTTTTTTTGCATTGGATGCGTCTCAATCCACCTCATCCACCTATATAACACTTCTGCATCTGCGGTGAAAGGTGACAGAGCTAGAGCTGTGTTTGTCAGACAATGAGACATCCCGAAAATTCGTCTTCTCACAATGTTTTGTCTGTAGCGTCCGAACAGTTTGGCCTACAAACTATTATGACCCCTCTATGGAAAGATGAGACTCTCACGAACATGTTTTTGCTTTACAAACCCCACAAGCGGCTTTGGAATCAGCTGAAGTCAGTACAGCTGATATGCCAACTTCTGCCTGTAGTTTCCGAACCGTTTGGCCTACACAGTAATATGACCCCTCTGGATAAAGGTAGGACACCCACAGACCTCACAAGACTCATCTGATGGTCCCCCGGTACTAGTCGAAAAAATTAATGGAAGTATATATGGAGACTGTTTAGTGACAAAAATAAGGGTTAAATACATGTAAGAAAACAACAACAAATGTTTCCTGATCTTATATCTCTTAGATATAGGATAGACACATCAGAACAAACTTCCTTTTGGGACTATCTGTTGTTCCATGTACTGAATCTGTTAATCAATGTGTTTATATGGGCTACTAGCAGTAAGGCCAAATAAATGTTTTCATCAAATAATGTTTGTATATCTTTTTTTGATACATCAAGAGGTCTTAAGGCCAGGCACCACAGGCAAACATTTTGATTTTGTTTCCATCTGTCAATTTTCAGATTTTGGGATATTTTGCAACTATAACTTCCATACTTTCATAAAATGTACAAATACATTGGCAATAATGTATATAAATACTTGATTTGTATCATTTTATCCCATCTCTGTCAACTACACCTAGCATACATTTAATTCTTGTTAGCATGTTTCATGTAGAACTTCAACCGCTACTTTTAAAACTCTCCATGTTGAATCACATATCATTCAAAGCTTGTTTTCAGGAGCATATCGTTAGCTAGTCCATTCATGGCTATATCCTTTGTAGACGTACTGATTCATGCTGAAAGATTAGTAATTTCCTGACATCCGATTGATTACTGGCATTTAATGGCCCTTTCCGGCAAACTGAATAAAAATATGCGATCTCAGTTAGCCAATGCGAGAAAAGTAGTGAATGAAAGAAAAAATTAGCAAATTAGTCTCCTGAGTGGCGCAGTGGTCTAAGGCACTGCATCGCAGTGCTAACTGTGCTACTAGAGATCCTGGTTCGAATCCAGGCTCTGTCGCAGCCGGCCGCGACCGGGAGACTCATGGGTGGCGCACAATTGGCCCAGCGTCGTCCAGGGTAGGGGAGGGAATGGCCGGCAGGGATGTAGCTCAGTTGATAGAGCATGGTGTTTGCAACGCCAGGGTTGTGGGTTCGATTCCCACGGGGGGCCAGTATAAAAAAAATATATATATGTATTCACTAACTGTAAGTCGCTCTGGATAAGAGCGTCTGCTAAATGACTAAAATGTAAATGTAAATGTAGTTGAGATCAACCAGACAGCAGCCAGCCAACAGGGGCTTTTATTCCACATGTCACAAATAAACCAACTTGTACATGATTTGATTTGCCCCTAAGTGTCTAAACACTGGACTGAAAATCATGTAGACCCCACCAACCAGGGATTCTATAATTCTGTCATGATAAAATGTGCACACTGTGAAGGTGATCGTGATGCATTTAGGAGGAGTGTTTACACTTCCTCCATGCTGCAGGATTGCTCCAGGGGATATGTGGCATTTTATATAAATGTGAGGATGGTTTTTCTAGCCCACGAACTTGGACTTGGCTATGCAGCTCTAAAGAAAATAATCAAAGGGATTCCTTCCTTGTGTCTCAGCTCATATCAGAGACATGACAGAAGAGTGACAGGTAAATAAAAAGGGAGAGTAGCCCATTATTGTCAGGTGACTTGCTGTGTATAAATAATATTTATTTCCTTGCTCCATCAAATGTATTCAAAGTGAATAAACAGAGAGATAGGAAAACATAACTATACAATGAGACTGTCACATAGGTCTACAGTGTCAAATTAGATTTACATAAAGTATATACATGCTGATATGCTAATATTTACATAGGGTAACATGCTGATATTTAATCCTGCAGTTATTACTGTAATGTCGACAGACATAATAAGTACCCACTTTAGTTGCAGAGATTCAGATAAGGCTTCAGTCAATGGAGAGTGCTGTAAAGCTAATTAGAAGAGGATATGCAGATATAGACCCAGACATAGCAGAGTTGCTGAAGGAGGATGAGGATGCCATCATAGACATTCATGTATCCTTTGATGGCACTTGGCACAAGCGAGGATTCACTTCCAACTACGGGATAGGTGTGTGTACTGGTGCTGGCACCAGTGAGCCCTAGAAAATGGTGAAGATCCACCCAGTCACAAAAACCATGGAGGCCATACATTTTTGAGTAGAGAAGTTGCACAGAAAATGGTACCTGTATGTCATAGGATGTCAAATGATAACCCCATCAAAAGAATGTAGCATGGAGGAACCCAGAATGCAAATAAAAGTCTGAACTCTAATATGGTCGCGATGCCCCAAAACTGTATTCGTGGGCAAAAGCCGCATTGGCAGTAGCCACGTCCAATGAGGGAGCCACTGCTATATCAAATATGATGGACAAATTGTGGATTGACAGCACTTTGGTGACACTGGAAGCAATCAGAGAGGAGGATGCGAGGCGTGTTGTGAGAGCTGATGCTGCTTCAATGGAGTGAGCCAAGCGTACAGTCGTGGTCAAAAGTTTTGAGAATGATACAAATATTTATTTTCACAAAGTCTACTGCCTCAGTTTTTATGATGGCAATTTGCATATACTCCAGAATGTTATGAAGAGTGATCAGATGAATTACAATTAATTGCAAAGTCCCTCTTTGCCATGAAAATGAACTTAATCCCCCAAAAAACATTTCCACTGCATTTCAGCCTTGCCACAAAAGGACCAGCTGACATCATGTCAGTGATTCTCTCGTTAACACAGGTGAGAGTGTTGACGAGGACAAGGCTGGAGATCACTTTGTCATGCTGATTGAGTTAGAATAACAGACTGGAAGCTTTAAAAGGAGGGTGGTGCTTGAAATCATTGTTCTTCCTCTGTTAACCATGGTTACCTGCAAGGAAACACGTGCCGTCACCATTGCTTTGCACGAAAAGGGCTTCACAGGCAAGGATATTGCTGCTAGTAAGATTGCACCTAAATCAACCATTTATCGGATCGTCAAGAACTTCAAGGAGAGAGGTTCAATTGTTGTGAAGAAGGCTTCAGGGTGCCCAAGAAAGTCCAGCAAGCGCCAGGACCGTCTCCTAAAGTTGATTAAGCTGTGGGATCGGGGCACCACCAGTGCAGAGCTTGCTCAGGAATTGCAGCAGGCAGGTGTGAGTGCATCTACACGCACAGTGAGGCGAATACTTTTGGAGGATGGCCTGGTGTCAAGAAGGGCAGCGAGGAAGCCACTTCTCTCCAGGAAAAACATCAGGGACAGACTGATATTCTGCAAAAGGTACAGGGATTGGACTGCTGAGGACTGGGGTAAAGCCATTTTCTCTGATGAATCCCCTTTCCGATTGTTTGGGGCATCCGGAAAACACCTTGTCCGGAGAAGACAAGGTGAGCGCTACCATCAGTCCTGTGTCATGCCAACAGTAAAGCATCCTGAGACCATTCATGTGTGGGGTTGCTTCTCAGTCAAGGGAGTGGGCTCACTCACAATTTTGCCTAAGAACACAGCCATGAATAAAGAATGGTACCAACACATCCTCCGAGAGCAACTTCTCCCAACCATCCAAGAACAGTTTGGTGACGAACAATGCCTTTTCCAGCATGATGGAGCACCTTTCCATAAGGCAAAAGTGATAACTAAGTGGCTCCGGGACAAAACATCGACATTTTGGGTCCATGGCCAGGAAACTCCCCAGACCTTAATCCCATTGAGAATTTGTGGTCAATCCTCAAGAGGCGGGTGGACAAACAAAAACCCACAAATTCTGACAAACTCCAAGCATTGATTATGCAAGAATGGGCTGCCATCAGTCAGGATGTGGCCCAGAAGTTAATTGACAGCATGCCAGGGCGGATTGCAGAGGTCTTGAAAAAGAAGGGTCAACACTGCAAATATTGACTCTTTACATAAACTTCATGTAATTGTCAATAAAAGCCTTTGACCCTTATGGAATGCTTGTAATTATACTTCAGTATACCATAGTAACATCTGACAAAACATATCTAAAAACACTGAAGCAGCAAACTTTGTGAAGACCAATATTTGTGTCATTCTCAAAACTTTTGACCATGACTGTAGGCGCAGATCCCATGACACAGTCAATAAAGTAAAGCGGCACCAGCAACAACTCAAAGAGGGTCTTACTCATGGGGCAGGCATAGCTGATTAATGTTCTGCACATTTCAACAGCCATACAAAAAGCCTGGTATGTGACAAATTGAGCAAAGTGATATGAGAATTTGCCCAAAACTGCATATTTACCCAACAGACCAGTATTCAAAGCATATGCTCTATTGCTAGAAACAAATGTATTAAACGTGCTGATGTATTTGTAAAAGGTATATTTTATGTTTATTTGTCAGTTTAGAAATGATTTATGAATAAGAGATTAATTAATGTGACATAAATTGTCATATTTATAGAAAGTACATTTTAATTGCATTAGCCTATCATTTTCTCAAAATGACATGTTCCCTGTGCGCCAATACATTTTTCTCAGTCTTCAAAGGACGTACATTCACATTATTCCACACACAGGTTCTTAGGTCTAATAGTCAGACTAATACAGAGGCTTTTTATTTTATTTCTTGTGTCGTTTTGATTTTAAGTATAATTTTAATAATCTGTCTAGCCTTAAAATTCAAAATCAAATTGATTCAAAATCAAATCAAAAAAAGTCAAAGTGAGTAACTAAAAGGAACTTTGATGGGAAGGAGCATATTAGAGAGATGAGTTCAATCTTGGTTTCATCAGACCAGA
This sequence comes from Coregonus clupeaformis, assembly GCF_020615455.1. Taxonomy (NCBI): domain Eukaryota; kingdom Metazoa; phylum Chordata; class Actinopteri; order Salmoniformes; family Salmonidae; genus Coregonus; species Coregonus clupeaformis. The sequence goes on from NC_059195.1 coordinate 24,398,264, forward strand.
TAATCTTGTTTTTCACTGTCTGAGTCCTTTAGGTGCCTTTTGGCAAACTCCAAGCGGGCTGTCAAGTGCCTTTTACTGAGAAGTGGCTTCCGTCTGGCCACTCTACCATAAAGGCCTGATTGGTGGAGTGCTGCAGAGATGGTTGTCCAGGATGCACCTGAGCTCAATGCGAGTCTCAGAGCAAAGGGTCTGAATACTTATGTAAATGAGGTATTTATGTTTTTTATTTTTAATACATTTGCAAACATTTCTAAAAACCTGTTTTCACTTTTTCATTATGGGGTATTGTGTGTAGATTGATGAAGAAACAATATTATTTAATCCATTTTAGAATAAGGCTGTACCGTAACAGAATGTGGAATAAATCAAGGGGTCTGAATTTACAACAAATCTTCATGGGTTTACCTAATTTAACTACTCCAAAGGCAGCAGAGAGTAGGCTATATCAAGAAAAGTTCCCATATGTTTTAACACAATTTATCCACTGTTGCAACCAAATACTATTCATTATGATTTATATTTTTATCTACTTATTTATTTATTGAACGTCTATTCTACCAGGTAAGTAAGTTGACTGAGAAGAACACATTCTCATTTACAGCAAAACCTGATGAAGAGAAGCAGGGGAAAGGAGAGCGGTTGAACTGTACTGTAAGCTACATTAGTATTTCTAGGTAATCATGATAATTGACAAAAAAAAACGTAAGGGCTAAGTACTGTAAGTTCATGGAGTAGAGGTGACATGTAGATCCTCTACCTGTTACCATTGTAAACACCAGGTGGCACCCCTGAGCTTCATAGGTAACCCATTGACAAGAACACACTTACAGACTGGTCAGTGCCAGACTGACAGTGAAACATGTCTACCAGCCCAACAGCTCTCACAAGATGTTACTTTTATAGCATTAAAATGTTTCCATTTATTCAAATGTTTCCATTTATATATTTTCTTCAGTGAAACATGTGCTGTATAGGTCTGACTGGTAGGAAACATACTGAGCAGTCGGCTATGTCATCACTTTGGCACTGTGGGGATAACGGATAATTATAGATAAGCTCATCTGCTAAATAACCACAGGCAGAGTTTTGCCTGAAATCTGACTTTCTAAAATGGATGCCGTAGACCATGACCAACATTTTACAAAAGTATGAAAAAATTATGACAAAAAACTATACACAAAAATATCATCCTGGAATATTTGGTTCACCAGGATCTTATTCTCAATATTGGAAGAAGATAAAGTGCATAAAATAGGCTGAATTTACAGTGCTGTGCTGACTACTCGGAACAGATAAGGAGAAACGAAGACTCTTATTCTGGGAACTGGATCAAACAAAAGCAAATAAGTCCATGATAACCGTGCAAAAAGCCAGTGGGATGATGTTACTGATACCATCAATCATTTTTGCCTTAACAAGACACAATGGGGACTGTATGGCTATCTCAAATTAGAAGGAACTACAGTCTTGTCCAGCTACAATATGGCGTGATCAAATATACTGTAAGTAAATATAAGTGATCAAATGGCGAATGGCTAAACTTATGAGTGAGGGTGGCAGAATTAAAGGTTTTTCCCCTGCCCTGATGAATGTCTGTGGTTATGAGTCATGCCGCCCCCATCAGCCACACACAGCCACCCCCCACCGACACTCACCCCTATGTCTCAGAAAGCCGTTTGGTGGTGGTGGAACACTCCCCCTCCATGGCAGCGTTGATTCGTAGAGCCTGTCCTGCACCATGTCTTCATGCTTTATCTCTGGACCTCTCTGTGGAACCAGCTGTTCGCTCTACACTAGTCTAGGCTCCTCAGTAGATAGGCCCTCATGAAAGTTTCTAGGTCATCCATGTTCTAAACATTTGACGAGTCTAAAACAGTAAGTCCCGGGATGGGTTAAGTTGCTTGCTAAAAGCTCTGCTGTCCTGCCTCCATGTACCATCCATAACTAAAGCCGGCACTTTGTTAAATGAATACCAGTTTCCAGGCTACTGCTCTGTGAGAATTCACATTTGGATCAATTTAATCAATAAAACACTGGAACAAACAAAGAAGAAACTCATCTTCATATGAATTTATACATCAAACATGTTTTTGCAAAGCACAAGAAAAAAAGGTTTTGCCGTAACTGACTTTGATTGAAAATGTCTTGGTTTGGATTCCTGTCCCCATGTCCTTACTGTGTTTCTGTAACCTTGCAGATATATTAATATTACAGGCAAGAGAATCTCTAAAGGTAGCTTGACTAGGGGCTCTATTCAAACTGTATCGCTGAAGCGTTACAGATTGAGCAATAGAAATGAAAAGGTAATTTCAGATAGAGAGACATATGCAGTGTTTACCGTAAATGCAGTCTCCTCTAATGCGGGAACACTTCCTTTAAATTTAAATTACGCTGTAACGCTGAACTTCCGCTATAGAGCCAGGCCCCCAGTGTCCGGTCTGGAGAGTAAAGCCATGAGCCCTAGCAGTGGTCTTCCCTAGAAAGCCTATGTAAATTACGATCGGCAGAACGTCCAAACAAATATTTGTTAGACGGACGTTTTGGGCCCTAAAATTAGTTTATTACGATCAAGTTCGATCCCCAAAGTTCACTACAAATCAAGATATTTTTTGTTTCCCCATAAACAGAACAAATGGTATATGAATTACTATGCCCTTTGCCAATGTAGTGCTGCTGGGCCTGCCAGTAGACCGGGACAGAGGCTATATGCCGGTGTGCGCTCATGATCTGAGGGGGATGTATTAATGTAACATTTAGTATATAATACTTAGTAATTAAAAAATGCATTCTGATTGGGCACCTAGCCATGCAATGTCATAATGTACTGCCTTCATTACCTTGTTTAGGAAGCTCATTGGATCCCAGGGCGGGGTCAAATTGATCATGTTGTTTTCTCACAGAGAGGGAAAAACGTTGTTCACTTTTGCAGACAGCTACAGCTATCTTTGTTAAGTTCTGGTAATGGCGCACTGAATAATTATAGCTAGTTGGCTAAGCTTTGATCAGCATGGATATCCGAAAATGGCTGGGCACTGCCAAGAGCAAAACAACTGAGGACCACCATGTCAAGACCGATGCCGAGCTCACCGAGCATCCACCCAGAACTACACGGGAGGATCTTGTCAATGATCTCAAGGCAGCTGGGACCATAGTCACCAAGAAAACAATTGGTAACACACTACGCCATGAAAGACTGAAATCCTGCAGCGCCCGCAAGGTCCCCCTGCTCAAGAAAGCACATACACAGGGCCGTCTGAAGTTTGCCAATGAACATCTGAATGACTCAGAGGAGAACTGGGTGAAAGTGTTGTGGTCAGATGAGACCAAAATCAAGCTCTTTGGCATCAACTCAACTCGCCGTGTTTGGAGGAGAAATGCTGCCTATGACCCCAAGAACACCATCCCCACCGTCAAACATGGAGGTGGAAACATTATGCTTTGGGGGTGTTTTTCTGCTAAGGGGACAGGATAACTTCACTGGATCAAAGGGACGATGGACGGGACCATGTACCGTCAAATCTTGGGTGAGAACCTCCTTCCCTCAGCCAGGGCATTGAAAATGGGTCGTGGATGGGTATTCCAGCATGACAATGACCCAAAACACACAGCCAAGGCAACAAAGGAGTGGCTCAAGAAGAAGCACATTAAGGTCCTGGAGTGGCCTAGCCAGTCTCCAGACCTTAATCCCATAGAAAATCTGTGAAGGGAGCTGAAGGTTCGAGTTGCCAAACGTCAGCCTCGAAACCTTAATGACTTGGAGAAGATCTGCAAAGAGGAGTGGAACAAAATCCCTCCTGAGATGTGTGCAAACCTGGTGGCCAACTACAAGAAACGTCTGACTTCTGTGATTGCCAACAAGGGTTTTGCCACCAAGTACTAAGTCATGTTTTGCAGAGGGGTCAAATACTTATTTCCCTCATTAAAACTAGTGAACAACAACGCTTAAGCCTCTACTTGCAGCTTATACATACTATATACATTTTATGGACACAGTCAATTTGACAATAATTATATTTGGTTTGTTTTTACTCCTGAACCTCCTCTACCCTCAACCTCTCTGATCATTTTCATGATGTCCATCCGGTTTGCCTCTACATGCCATATCTAGTCCAGGTGACTACCTCATGAAGCTGGTTGAGAGAATGCCAAGAGTGTGCAAAGCTGTCATCAAGGCAAAGGGTGGCTAATTGAAGAATCTCAAAAATAAAATATATTTTGAATTGTTTAACACTTTTTTGGTTACTACATGATTGTGTTATTTCATAGTTTTGATGTCTTCACTATTATTCTACAATGTAAAAAACAGTGAAAATAAAGAAAAACGCTTGAATGAGTAGGTGTGTCCAAACTTTTGACTGGTAGTGTGTTTTGATTTAGTTCGCTTTTCTAAAACTCTCCCACAGAAAGTATTGCACAACTGGAGAAGTGGCGGCTTGGCTTACTGTAGGTTACGCTCATTGCGTTGTGTCACTAATTCGACAGAAATGTAGCCAATAGCTATAATTATTGAAGTTTCAGCTATGAAGCCTGTAAGAATCTTTGATAGCCTAGTTGTGCTCATCCTGTCGAGCTGATAGTGAGTGTTGGTAGGCGCAAAAAAGGATACACTTGTATGTCGTAGTAGGGCCCATATCGTTCTTGTGTTTTTATATAAAACAACGGTTGTTGATGTGTACATTTCAGATCCATTTTTGTACATTTGAACAGCAGTTGGACCAATATACCTTGTTTTATTAGAGCTCTAAAGCAATACTTTTTGTGCACCCCCCATAGATTTAAAATACCCCCTCAGGCATGTCATCCTGGAGCTGGGCCTGCTCGCGACCTCATACACGCTCTTTGCAAGTGCACCCAGCAGCGTTGGGTTGACTATTGCAGGCAGGATGAAAACGACTACACAGACCATGATGCTTTGCTAGTTACGGTCACTTTCACCATGATCCTTAGCGATTTTTTGGTACCATTCAGCCCCATTCAGGAATACGTAGATGACGTCAGCGCTATCACTATCTACTGGTTTTAATGTCTATGAATAGAGCCCTAGATTTACACATGATAGAACAGAACTGTGTGTAAATACACTTCTATTAAATACAGAGCAATAAATACGTCAAGTCTAGCTGAGCCAAACTGACATGGTGACCACACCGCTCGTGTTACATGCAAAATAAATGTACATATACATGTTATTCAATCATTTCATCCAAACTGCCCATGCGCGTCAACGAGTGTTTGCGTAGCCAGGCACTAAAATAGAACTTGGTTCTATTTTTGACGCTTGACGCGCTGCAAGTCCCTCCTATCCCATCTCCTCATTGATTTTTAGGAGCATATACCCACGTGGGTGATTGAAAGATGAACTGAGGTCCACACTCCAGTCCAGTTGGTGGTGGTAATGCACCTTAAAGTTGGTTGCCAACCACCATATAAAGTCCACAGAAGAAGAAGACCGAAGGAGGAGAGATTACTAGAAACTAACTATGTTTCCCCTTTTATCTGTGGATTAATTGTTGGAGTAGAGAACATATGATTTTGTGTGACTCAAAATGGGTCAAAATTCTACAAAGATTCAGAAAAAAGGACCTTGTGCATTTCAGGTAAAGTAACAACCCAATGTTAATATCCTATGACAAATTAGCTAGCAACAGACATGTGCGTGCCCGGTCTAGTCAGCATGCCATAGACCGCAGAGCTTGGAAAGTGCCATCTCCCCCCCCCCCCCCCCTCAGCTTAATTCGTTGCATGTTCCATACTTTCCTCAGACAGGTAAAAACACGCTAGTTGTGACAACAGTGAAAAAACATGCTGCCCCCCTTTTGTGGAGTTCATCTGATGTGTATATCCCACTAGTATTCTCACTCAGATGGTTGGTTTCCCCTCCTGTTCGAGAACATGGACTTTCTCTAGGTTACTGAGAGAATGAGAGAATGCTTAGTTGTGTTCTTAGTAAGACTTCCCAGACTGTTAGACTACCTCAGGGGGAACAAAAGCCAGATAAAGTTTACTACAAGCTCTATGGAGACGCAAGATTCGGAGCATAGTAGTGTTGTTTTTTGTCACAAAAGGGGCTCCTTGTAATACTCTCCAGAATTCAACACACTTTTGTACTACCTGAAAATTGAGACTCGCCATATCATTCCTTCCACAGCCGTGGGGGCAGTGTTGTCGCTTCGTTCCTTGATCTGATCTATAGGCTATATAGGCCATTCATCAAAGTAGTCTATTTTGCATTGATAACCAAATATAATCTCAGCGACTGTTCAAACTGTAAACCAAACAACAAGAATCCACCCCAAAAGGTATTTTTTTAGACGTAAAAACGAATGATTCCAGGCTATTGTGAAATGGTAGATCCTGCTGTAGCCAACTAGCAAGCCATGTGTTTCTTTCTCCGTGACCAAAACATGATGACGTTCTATTTGTAGCTGATATGGGAATTAATACACAAGCAGCATATCAAACTAGGATAATGTTTTAGGTTACACCAGCAAGTATAAGGATATTTGCCAGGGCTTCTTTTTTTATTATAAATCTGATTATTTCACATGGAGATGTGGGAAGCTAATAAGGCTAGATAGCTTGCTATATTTTTAGCCAGGCTAAAGCCAGGTAGCCAGGCTGCCAGCTAGCTACTACTATCAAGGGAAGGGAAACACTATATTCCCGCCACTTCGATACTGAAGTGAATTTTTCTTAGCAGTGTAGGAAAACTTATGCAGCAGGCTAGGATAATTAATGTAGCAGATTAGGAGACTGAGGTTAAGGTTAGGGTTAGGGAAAATTCTCTCCTAATCTGCTACGAAAATAATGTATCGAAGTGACGTGAAAAGTGTGTCCCAGCAAGGGAAGGTGACTCTTCCGTGCTTTCACAAAATGAAATAAAAAAAAACAAAAAACGTTACTATCGCCCCCCTGTGAATGGGAGTGGGACTGGTGAGGATATCATGTTGCCAAAAGGTGTCCGTTGCTCCAAAAATCCCACTTTACCCACGCACATGCATGTAGATCAACGGAGTGCAGCTTGTAGTAACCTTAAAAGTGAACCGCAGCATCCGAACTTGAACCATGTCACACATCTATTGTCAAATTCCAGTGAATCTGGCAGATGCAGAAGGTGAAAATCAATGGGCACTTCATGGATTTTCCTTGGCTAATGTGGAAATACTCATAACACGCTGTGTTTGGGGAGTAGACTATTGCAGCCAGAAGTGTAGAGGTTACAAAATGACCTTATGGAAACAATGAGTCATTTAAACTCAACTCTCTCTTTCCCAAATGCAAAAAAGACTCAATGCCAGCCAAACTGTTTCAGACAGAGCCCTTTGGTGTCAGAGCGTATATAAACCTTCCAGTTCCTCCTCCCCTTTGATGCCCTCCTCTAATTGGTTCACTGATAAAGCTATCCAGGACAGTGATTGGTCACAAACAACTGGGTCACAATTGTATCTATGAAGCTTAATGAAGGCTTCATAACCCTTTATAAACACCTAGGTAGATGTTTCCCAAATCATTTATAAGCAAATGACATACTATAAAGGGCGATATGACAGGTCCTTACACCTGGCATCATTGCCACATGTGGCAGACACCGTATTATGTGTGCAGCTTATGAAGGCTTCATTAAGCCTTTTTATAAAACGGGTGGGTCTAATCCTGGACTCTGATTGGTTAAAATCGCATTTCAGCCGGTGTCTATTCTATAAGTTACCACTGGCTAAAGTGATGACGTTGAAATTTACTACTGCTATACTCTGTACCACCTCACTTCACAATCCACTGTCTCATCAGCCCAGCCAGGCAATTTAATCAACTTGATATCCACTGTAAAAAGCATTATCTCCCATTTCTTTTAGACTAGCAATTGGTTTTCAGTAGCGAAGATTTGTATAAACATTGCTTTTAATATTGAAATTCGATCTCCAGCTGTCCCATAGTAATGAATGTGTAGGGATCGGGACAGGACGAGACAGACAGGCAGGCAGCTTTTCTCAGCCAGTCAAAATCATGAATATTTATGGATATATGCACAAAAAAAATACATTTTAGTCATTGAGCAGACACTCTTATCCAGAGCGACTTACAGTTTGAGTGCATACATATTCTTCTGTACTGGTCCCCCGTGGGAATCGAACCCACAACCCTGCCGTTGCAAGCGCCATGCTCTACCAACTGAGCTACACGGGACTACAAATGGCAGTAGAAAACAAGTAAAACTAAACGAAATGCAGCTAGTTTGCAGTCTTTCCAGCTTCGGTTTGAAGTAATTGTGTTAGCTGTGTTGTTGGCTAGCTGCGAACAACAGTGTCCTGATGAGAGAGCACATTTTCTATGCCAGGTGAAATTGTGCATCATTAGCTCATTGTTATGGATGTATTCAAATAAATGTCACTAGAAAACAGCTTAAACAAATGCAAATGCAGCTACTTTGCTGTTATTCTGGCTGCAGTGTTTGATGTGACTGTAAATTAGCCATAGTTGGCTAGCTAGCAAGCAAGGGATAAGAACGTTGCCAGCCAGTATGGCAATAGAACATTTAGAACGAACGACTGGATACAGAACAAAAAGACTTAACAACTGGGTCGCGTCTCTGGCAACCGAACCAATGGAACGAAAGACCAGCCGGCTTGGGTAGCAACCCAAGATTTGTGTCGGGACTATATCTCGTGGAAGGATGAAATAGTATGAATAAATTCATCAAAATTTCAAAATTAAGTTTTAATGAAAATATGTAAATCATTATTTAAATATGTTGGTAACCCGTTGTATAAAAGTGATAATGCCCTCGAAGCTGGTGTTTGGAGGATATTGGCACGGGCCTATATATCCTCCAAACACCGTATTCTCGGGCATTATCACTTAAATGACATATACTGTGTGTAAAGTGTGACGAACAACTGCCTTGGCATTTTCAGTGTTGTCTTGAAATTGGTGTTAAGGACTCCAAAATGTCTTGTCAGCAACTAGTTACTACAAAGTGTCAGTTCAAAGGGAACGTAAACCCTATGATACCTGGCCCTCTGTGCTTTGTTAGTGTGACCAGAGGAGTTGCCTCCCTTCAGAAGGTTATACACATTTTATAAAGTAATATGTGTGTGTAAAAAAACGACAACATTATTTCATATTCCAAAATTGTGAGGTATGAGAGCTTGGGATTATAGGCAAATCTTGTGGCTCAACAGAACAGTGTTGCTTCTGGTTTGAACACACACTTCACCTTCCCTTCCATTCAACAAACAAGGCTAGGCTTGGGTGGGGATGGGGATGGGGAAGTTAAATGAATAAGTAGCTAATTACTTGTCTGTGCTTCTTTTTCTTCTGGAGCTGTCTCCGACGGCCGGGGCTTCCTTTAAAGAAACATGACACCCTCGAGTGGTTCCAGCCATGTTCGCCTGGGAGGATGCAGTCATTCTACATTACCCCTATCCCCCTTCTACTGACTCCTAGTTTTCAATTGTCTTTGTTCCACTGAGCTCGTCTATGGTCAACTGTCGTCTACACTGCAGGCCTGTGTTTAAATAATATTGAAATTTACATTTACATTTACATTTACGTCATTTAGCAGACGCTCTTATCCAGAGCGACTTACAAATAGGTGCATTCACCCTATAGCCAGTGGGATAACCACTTTACAATATCTTTTTTTTTTTTTTTTTTAGGGGGGTAGAAGGATTACTTTATCCTATCCCAGGTATTCCTTAAAGAGGTGGGGTTTCAAATGTCTCCGGAAGGTGGTGAGTGACTCCGCTGTCCTGGCGTCGTGAGGGAGCTTGTTCCACCATTGGGGTGCCAGAGCAGCGAACAGTTTTGACTGGGCTGAGCGGGAACTATGCTTCCGCAGAGGAAGGGAGCCAGCAGGCCAGAGGTGGATGAACGCAATGCCCTCGTTTGGATGTAGGGACTGATCAGAGCCTGAAGGTACAGAGGTGCCGATCCCCTCACAGCTCCATAGGCAAGCACCATGGTCTTGTAACAGATGCGAGCTTCAACTGGAAGCCAGTGGAGTGTGCGGAGGAGCGGGGTGACGTGAGAGAACTTGGGAAGGTTGAACACCAGACGGGCTGCGGCATTCTGGATGAGTTGTAGGGGTTTAATGGCACAGGCAGGGAGCCCAGCCAACAGCGAAGTTGCAGTAATCCAGACGGGAGATGACAAGTGCCTGGATTAGGACCTGTGCCGCTTCCTGTGTAAGGCAGGGTCGTACTCTCCGAATGTTGTAGAGCATGAACCTGCAGGATCGGGTCACCGCCTTGATGTTAGCGGAGAATGACAGGGTGTTGTCCAGGGTCACGCCAAGGCTCTTCGCACTCTGGGAGGAGGACACAATGGAGTTGTCAACCGTGATGGCGAGATCATGGAACGGGCAGTCCTTCCCCGGGAGGAAGAGCAGCTCCGTCTTGCCAAGGTTCAGCTTGAGGTGGTGATCCGTCATCCATACTGATATGTCTGCCAGACATGCAGAAGGGGGAAATCTAACAATTACTTGAGTTTTGCTTCATTGAGCTTGCCTGGCAAAGTTCCATAGTCCTAAAAGTGCAAACCCTGCCTCCAGGCACTCCAGGCAGGCTCAAGGAAATGGTTGAAGACTTAGAAATCTTAGAAATAATTCAAATACTATTTGAACCCAGGTTTGCCACACTGACATGTTGCAATGTGAGTACATTTTCTGAGATGTCCCTCTTAATTAGATGCGGAATCTTTACAGTAATACTGTGGTGTTCAAGGAAGGCTCTTGAGTAACTATAATATGTGGAAAATGTATTTAGTCGGCTATAATATATACTTATACTGGATTAAAAATACAGCCCTAGCAAGCCAGAACAGAAAGTAATGGCGCCTAGGGAAGGTTATGGGATGAGATCAGTATTGTAATTAAGCCTTCACATAATCATATCAAACACGACTGGAAGCTACAGTAACAAGATAGGTTTTCTCTTTTGCACGACTAGCTTTCTGCAAAACACAGTGAGTTTAGAGCAATGTACAGCAAGCCATCCAACTGCAAACCAGCAGTGCTCAAAAGGGAGAATAGTAATAGCTACATACAGTATGTACTGTGATGTCACGAGAGGCTACACAGCTTTCAGCGGGATTGCTCAAGTAGTGCAAGGAGACCAGGTTCAACCAAAACAAGGATTTTATTAAAGGTCTTGAGAAACTAACGAAAGTATAACACAATTCTGTTCTCTGGTGGCTCTTTAAGGGTTAACAGTTCAGGGATGTCTCTTCCACATCCAAAATCATAACTCTCCCTCGCTCAAATAACTTTTCCCCAGTCTTACTGTATTCCACGTTGCAGCTAGTGGCCAACCCAGCAAAACGTCCTTCCAAATGTCCCACACGTATTTCCACAGGTGCATATATCCAAAGGTGAGTATTTCCCAAAGGTAAGTATCTCCAAATCCTTAGATTCCTCATGGAAGTGGACGTGCAGCACTCTTGTCCTCCAGAGAGCCCAGGTTGGAGACTGTGTCTCTTCCCTTCCCAAACCTTCAGCTCATCAGCTCCTCATTTGTTTCAGCTGCGTGGGAAGATTGGCCATAGAGGGGTGGAGTTCCCGACCATACCAGCAGATGGAGCCATAGCTGTCTGGGTTTGCAGCCACCTCAGGGGGATGTAACGTCCCTCCAGGACACAGCCTCTCGTGACATCACACATCCCCCTCCTCGGGACCGACGTCCTCGTCGGGGTAAAGGCAGCGAAGAAGGCATCACGCCGGGAGAGGGCGTCCGCATTGCCGTGGTGCTTCCCAGACTGCTCTCTCTTCAACTCCTCCAACTCTAGGACCAGGGACTCAGCCTCCTGTTGTCTCTCCTTGAGTTTCTTACTGAACGCATCAGCCTTGGTTTTAGCAGAGTTTAGCTTCTGTTGAGCAGCTTTCAGTTCCCTCTCTCTCTCTGCCTCCGCATTCTTCATCTTGTTCTCCAACACCTTGTACTTCTCCTCTGCCTTCTTCTGGACCTCCTTACTACTGCGCAGGGTCTCCTCACACTCCTCGATGGTCCTGCGCAGCCTCTCCAGCTCCTCCTGTTGCTTATGGAAGGAGCTCTGTTGGAGTTTAGCCTGGAGGATATCTAACTCTTCTGTCTTCATGTCTAACTGTTGCTTTAACAAACGATACCTCTCAGCGGTCCCCTTCAGACCAGACAGTTCTTTGTCCAGATTCTGTAGCTCCGTCTCTGTGTCGGTCTGGGCACCTGCCATCCCTATCAGAGCCCGGGCGGGAGTGAGTAACTCGGAGGATTGCACCGGAGCCTTCCCAGGATGAGTCTTGCCTCTCCGTTTCCGAGGTACTCGGGTTATCCTCTCCTGAGACTCTCTCCAGAGTGGGTAAAAGGCTGGGCAGTCTCGTCCAATTAGGACAGGGACGGGGAGGGAATCAACCACCCCCGCCGTCGTGTGTATGGTTCCCCGTGTGCTGGTCATTGTAAGTTCAGTAATGGGGTATTCTCTGGTGTCCCCATGGACACAGGAAACTGGGAGGACTTTCCCCGGGGTCAGACACGTTGGGCCCACCAAATCCTTACGCACCAGGGTGGCCCGGCTACCAGAATCCAGTACGGCCTCCACATCATGGTGATTCACAGTTACCGGGCAGGTGGGGGGTCGATCTGGGCCGCCATCTACGACTCCCAAGAGCGAGGCAAAACGGTGTGTGGGTGCTGAGCTGGAGGACTCCGCAGTGGGCATAGGTTCATCGGCTGGTTTCCCACACTGCCAGGAGATATGTCCCATCTCCCCACACCGGTAACACTGTCGAGTTTCCCCCTCCTGGTGTACTCTTCTTGGACCCGCCTGGTTTCTGGCTCCCCCTGGAGCCGGGATAAGTCCTGACGTGGCTGGGTTCGAGACCTTGGGGTCCTTTGGACGGGTTCTTCCCATTTGTGGTGGGGCCGCACTCCTGGGGTCTTTTCGGGAAGCATTCAGCATCTCCGCTGTGGCCTGGTACTTTTCCACAGCTTCCACGGTCAGATCAGCCGTGGTCAAGGCCTGTTGACTGATGAACCGCTTTTGCCTCATAAGGCAGGGGCGCGTAGGTAACGATCCACCACAACGGCCTCCACCACCGCCGCTGCTGTATTCCTCTGCGGATCCAGCCATTTCCTTGCGATTCGGACAAGTTCATGCATCTGCGCCCGAGGAGGTTGGTCTGGTTGGAAGGTCCAACTGTGAAAGCGCTGGGCCATACCAAACTTTGTGAGTCCATATCTGCTGAGGATCTCAGACTTCAGGGCATCATAGTCAGTAACCTGGTCAGGGCCCAGGTCCCGGACAGCATTCAGCGCTTCCCCGGTTAGAAAGGGGGCTAACAGACCAACCCACTGTTGCTTGGGCCAGGCTTCCCTAGTGGCCGTGGCCTCAAATGCATGCAGGTATGCCTCAATGTCATCGGTAGCTCCCATCTTAGATATAAAGTCACTTGCCTTTATTGGGCGGGTATTTTGGACAACCCTCTGTCTCTGCAACTGCAATTCCTCTGCCTTCAGAAGGTTGGCTTTCTTTTGCTCCTCCAAGAGAGCCACGTTTGCTTGCATCTGGGCTTGCTGGCCAGCAACAAGGGCTTTCAATATGTCCTCCATTTCAGTCGGGCGGGAGCCTACGGCCAACTTGGAAAACTGGGTGATCAAACCTTCGGTATCCTCCTCCGACATGCACTATTAACGCTTGAGCGTGCCCGTATTCTCCACCATCTGTGATGTCACGAGAGGCTACACAGCTTTCAGCGGGATTGCTCAAGTAGTGCAAGGAGACCAGGTTCAACCAAAACAAGGATTTTATTAAAGGTCTTGAGAAACTAACGAAAGTATAACACAATTCTGTTCTCTGGTGGCTCTTTAAGGGTTAACAGTTCAGGGATGTCTCTTCCACATCCAAAATCATAACTCTCCCTCGCTCAAATAACTTTTCCCCAGTCTTACTGTATTCCACGTTGCAGCTAGTGGCCAACCCAGCAAAACGTCCTTCCAAATGTCCCACACGTATTTCCACAGGTGCATATATCCAAAGGTGAGTATTTCCCAAAGGTAAGTATCTCCAAATCCTTAGATTCCTCATGGAAGTGGACGTGCAGCACTCTTGTCCTCCAGAGAGCCCAGGTTGGAGACTGTGTCTCTTCCCTTCCCAAACCTTCAGCTCATCAGCTCCTCATTTGTTTCAGCTGCGTGGGAAGATTGGCCATAGAGGGGTGGAGTTCCCGACCATACCAGCAGATGGAGCCATAGCTGTCTGGGTTTGCAGCCACCTCAGGGGGATGTAACGTCCCTCCAGGACACAGCCTCTCGTGACATCACAGTACACACTAGCAAGGCACAACAATATTCCAATTACTGAAAATAATAAAATGTTCTTGTCATCAACTTGACTGCAACCTTATCTGGCCATGTGGTTTACCTCACGATGGCATTTGGCTTGCTCTGTAACAATATATGGTTTGTGTGTTTGGTTTTTTCACTTTCAGATGAATTACAGCGCTCTGACCACAAAGCCAGTGATGTTGAGTATATAACATATAATGTATGGTATTATAACACACCTGGCATGAAGAAGAATTCCAGATCAAAGCATTTAATGAATCTCTATGTAAAAGATCTTAAACGCTCCTTAACCTGAAACAGCTGTGGTATACCTTGCATGTCTATTACTGTAATCAATTTCCATTTCACTCCAAAGTGGTCTTAAATGGCATATCTTACATTTTGTGAGATAAATGTGCATGTCATTTCTAGACAGAAACAACAAAACAGCACTAGCACTATCTATAGGTTGAGTGTGAGGCAAATTAGTCTATGTTACGGGCCTAATGTTTCCTGTGTGTATAGCGATTACCATTGTCATAACATCATTTGCTTACATTTATGGTGTGAAAACCATATATACAGGTACAAAATACTCTTTGGTTTCCACAGGTGTAGGCTACCTGTTTGATTTGTAACCATGTGTTATCTCTACAGTGTTTGGGTTAGCAGTAAAACATGTCGTTTCCACATCCTCTCAGGTGATGTCCACTAGTACACTAGAGCAAACCAAGCAAAACACATTGACAACCTTTAACAAATGGGAGCAATGTGTAGCTGGGCACATTTTCTCCCTTTGTGAATACATACAGACCTTCTGAATCAAACTCAGATACATTCCAATCCGTAAGTTCTCTGTCTCTGATGTTTAATTAATTTGGTATCAATTGAGCCTCATAGATTGCAAGCACCAAATCAACAGACACAATGTACACCTTCAAAACCAATAACAAGAACCTCATTGACTACGACACAGCTGGAACGAACTTCCTCATTACTTCGATAGTGATTTCAAGCTCAATTTCTTTCTTCTATCTTCCATGCATGAGAACCCAGCCTGTCCATACATCACACCAGGTTAATATATACAGTGAGGGAAAAAAGTATTTGATGCCCTGCTGATTTTGTATGTTTGCCCACTGACAAAGAAATGATCAGTCCATAATTGTAATGGTAGGTTTATTTGAACAGTGAGAGACAGAATAACAACAAAAAAAACCAGAAAGACGCATGTCAGAAATGTTATAAATTGATTTGCATTTTAATGAGGGAAATAAGTATTTGACCCCTTCTCAATCAGAAAGATTTCTGGCTCCCAGGTGTCTTTTATACAGGTAACGAGCTGAGATTAGGAGCACACTCTTAAAGGGAGTGCTCCTAATCTCAGTTTGTTACCTGTATAAAAGACACCTGTCCACAGAAGCAATCAATCAATCAGATTCCAAACTCTCCACCATGGCCAAGACCAAAGAGCTCTCCAAGGATGTCAGGGACAAGATTGTAGACCTACACAAGGGTGGAATGGGCTACAAGACCATCGCCAAGCAGCTTGGTGAGAAGGTGACAACAGTTTGTGCGATTATTCGAAAATGGAAGAAACACAAAATAACTGTCAATCTCCCTCGGCCTGGGGCTCCATGCAAGATCTCACCTCGTGGAGTTGCAATGATCATGAGAACGGTGAGGAATCAGCCCAGAACTACACGGGAGGATCTTGTCAATGATCTCAAGGCACCTGGGACCATAGTCACCAAGAAAACAATTGGTAACACACTACGCCGTGAAGGACTGAAATCCTGCAGCGCCCGCAAGGTCCCCCTGCTCAAGAAAGCACATATACAGGGCCATCTGAAGTTTGCCAATGAACATCTGAATGATTCAGAGGTGAACTGGGTGAAAGTGTTGTGGTCAGATGAGACCAAAATCGAGCTCTTTGACATCAACTCAACTCGCCTTGTTTGGAGGAGGAGGAATGCTGCCTATGACCCCAAGAACACCATCCCCACCGTCAAACATGGAGGTGGAAACATTATGCTTTGGGGGTGTTTTTTCTGCTAAGGGGACAGGACAACTTCACCGCATCAAAGGGACGATGGACGGGGCCATGTACCGTCAAATCTTGGGTGAGAACCTCCTTCCCTCAGCCAGGGCATTGAAAATGGGTCGTGGGTGGGTATTCCAGCATGACAATGACCCAAAACACACGGCCAAGGCAACAAAGGAGTGGCTCAAGAAGAAGCACATTAAGGTCCTGGAGAGGTCTCCAGACCTTAATCCCATAGAAAATCTGTGGAGGGAGCTGAAGGTTCGAGTTGCCAAACGTCAGGCTCGAAACCTTAATGACTTGGAGAAGATCTGCAAAGAGGAGTGGGACAAAATCCCTCCTGAGATGTGTGCAAACCTGGTGGCCAACTACAAGAAACGTCTGACCTCTGTGATTGCCAACAAGGGTTTTGCCACCAAGTACTATGTCATGATTTGCAGAGGGGTCAAATACTTATTTCCCTCATTAAAATGCAAATCAATTTATAAATGTTTTGACATGCGTTTTTCTGGATATTTTTTTTGTTATTCTGTCTCTCACCGTTCAAATAAACGTACCATTAAAATTATAGACTGATCATGTCTTTGTCAGTGGGCAAACTTACAAAATCAGCAGGGGATCAAATATCATTTTCCCTCACTGTATTAGGGCATGCAATATACTTTTTTATTTTTCGTTTTGGAACAGAAAATTAAAATAAATGTTTTTTATTGGAGGTAGTTCCTTCCAGTTTCAGTTAATTTCTTCAGTTTTAGTGCCAAATGAGTACAACCCACAATGCAAAGGAGACTTTGCATGGGACGTACAACGTTCCAGTTTACCAGCCTGCACTTTAACAAATACACAAGGTCACGGCATCCTGGTGTTTTATATCAACTAAGTGCATATCCAGATGTGGGAGAATAAACTCTCTGCTCTGCTCTACAGCGAGGAGGAGGAAGAGTAAGGGGATGTCTACCGCGATATTCATTTGTGGCTCTATTGAAACACTAGGAGGAGAAATATATTTAATGGGTATTATTTTTGCCCATATGTTTTACATAAAAAATAGAGTGAGAGTAAATGTTTGATATAAATGGAGATCTAAACAGAAACACTCACTGAACTTTAACAACTGAGGGGGATAGAAGCATAAATCTACATGATTTAATCATTTATTGATAATCATGTCTTCACTTGATCCTTCCCTAACAACTCCACCTATGACGGTCTCTTTCTACAGCATATAGTTTGTAATCTGTCCTATTTGAAATGTCAGTTGGGGATTCATTATGACTACCAGGGATTATTATTTAGCAACATCCCAATGTCTTTAGTTGATATACAGTAGAAACACAAAACATAAATATAATGAATATGCACTACAAGCACCATGTCATCAGGCTGAGGGTGCTATCACTCTAAATGACACAATCACACTGAACATGTCACCCATGGGAACTGATGTCCCGCATCCTAGGATATAATATGTCAACTGACTCCAAACAAAATGGCTCACATGCTACCCAGGAACATCGGTGACAATATCCACCAGGAAAGGTAAACAACCACCAGCGTGTTTATAACAGAGCAGCAGCTCTTGCAACTCATCCCTCAAGAAAACTGCTCACCTGTCTTTGAATAGGCCTACTTCTACAAGAGGGATTTTCAGATCATCGGCCTCGCTGAACTAAGAACATAGTAATTACTGTGTAATTATCATCTAATTGATAGTTGGGATAACACCCATCATAGGTTTTTACAGTGGTAATGCTGCTCCAGCTGACCTCAAAACCTCTTTATGCCACAAAGCAGACAGCAAATCAGAGTTTTTTTTTTACTTTTTCAGAGGACTTGATCTGTTTACAGAGCTGTCTAAGTTTCTGTGTTGGTTCATAATTGTCTTTCTCTGGAACAGAGAACTACAACTGCAGAGAATATACTCAAGCTGGACCTCTATCTGTCTATATTTCATAAATCTTGAATAAGCTAAACTCCAGTAGAAAGATGAAATCACATGTTTGATCATAATCATTATTTTTGGAGGGACATACTTAGAGCTGTTTTATGTGGCATCGTATATATGTCATGGGAAACATTCCTGGGCTATTGAAGATATACTGCCACCACCTTTCATTTGACCTCTAGTTGCAATAACTAAATAATGGCATATTCTCTCCCTAGTGAGGGAAACATCCTTGCCTGGTGTTTCCTTCTAATGCTAATTAACTTGCTCTCGCTCTCTCTTTCTCTCCCGCCTTTCCATTCCCTCTCTCTTTGATTGATAGGTTTGAAAGATAGCAGAGTTGATGCAGCTGGTTTGCAATGACACTGGCTTACATTACAGTGTGTTGCTCAGAACAGCCTAGGGCAAGGCAAAGATGTGCTCTAAATATTTACATCTCACGTCTGGACCGCAGATTTGCATACTTTAGTCATGCACGTTCATGCACTTCAGTCATGCACTTTAGTCATGCACAGTCTAGGAATAAATGGGAATGCTTTTCTAGTTAACTTGAAAATGTATTGTTCACAGCAAAGTCTCCAGTGTTAAATCAACACTGAGAGTTTTAAATTAACACTGAAAGTGTGGACCGTGTAGACAATGGAACAGTGTTAAATTAACACACTGCTTGTTGTAAAGCCTTATTTCCTAGAGTGTCTTTCGAGTGAATTGCAGAGTTACTACCCATTATTGTATTTGTTAGTGACAGAGACATGGCTGTTGCATTCATCCATTTTCAGTCATACGGACTTCACTAAGTGAGATCCTGAGTAAATATTTTATCATTAAAATGTTATTTTTGAACACAATGCAATATGTATTTCATAAGGCCTTATTTTAAGGACTACACTGTAAACATAACAATTACCTCTGTAAGTATTGAATTAACACTCGTTGGTGTTAAATAACCCCAGTTTTGGTGTTAATAACGACAGTTGAATCAAAACCACGCCCATCATATTTCCCAGCATGCTCTATTGCAGTTTGATTTTTAAGAATTGTTTGTTTCAATATCTATGTTTTTGCATGTACATTGATTGATTAATTAATCCATGCTTCTCCAATCTAAATGACATACATTTTATAAACTAATGCAATTTGTTACTTGGACTTGCATCCGTTACTGAAATGGTTGTTCCAGTTTAGATGCTTTAGGTAGTCTCATATTTCAGTCATTTCAATGCTGGCAGTCTTTCTGAATGCAGGTTGCGGGGGATAAAAAATTACCAAAGTTGGCTATCCCCTCTCTGGCTGGATTTCAATAGGAATTACACATCACTTTGCAATACATCATAATTTGACATATTGCGTGAATAACCCAACATGTTGAGTTGTTCAGATTACCCGAACATGGGTTTTTTCATATGGAAGAAGGTACTCTGGTCAGATGAGACTAAAATTGAGCTTTTTGGCCATCAAGGAAAATGCTATGTCTGGCACAAAACCAACACCTCTTATCACCCCGAGAACTGGTCAGAATTGAAGGAATGATGGATGGCGCTAAATACAGGGAAATTCTTGAGGGAAACCTGTTTCAGTCTTCCAGAGATTTGAGACTGGGACGGAGGTTCACCTTCCAGCAGGACAATGACCCTAAGCATACTGCTAAAGCAACATTTGAGTGGTAAGGGGAAACATTTAAATGTCTTGGAATGCCCTAGTCAAAGCCCAGACCTCAATCCAATTGAGAATCTGTGGTATGACTTAAAGATTGCTGTACACCAGCGGAACCCATCCAACTTGAAGGAGCTGAAGCAATTTTGCCTTGAAGAATGGGCAAAACTCCCAGTTGCTAGATGTGCCAAGCTTATAGAGACATACTCCAAGAGACTTGCAGCTGTAATTGCTGCAAAAGGTGGCTCTACGAAGTATTGACTTTGGGCGGGTGAATAGTTACGCACACTCAAGTTCTCCGTTTTTTTGTCTTATTTCTTGTTTGTTTCACAATAAAAAATATTTTACATCTTGAAAGTTGTAGGCATGTTGTGTAACTCAACATGCGATAACAATTCAGCTGAACAGATGAACCGGAATGACATTTACTTTCATGGCTTGACAAAAATGAATTTACTGATATCGACACCCCTACTAAGCCAAGCCTCCAGTCTTCTGAGCTGACCCGCTTGGTCGTAGCTCAATAACCCAGCATTAAAAACCTACCCAACTAAGTGACCCATTGTCTGCAACCCAGCAGTTGAGTCATCCAAACAGTCCAGTATATTACCTTTTATCATTATAATAACATTTTAATGATAACATATTCACTTAGGACTGAAATTGGATGTATGAAACAAGCATGTCTCTGTCACTAACAAATTCAGTCACTCTACAATTCACTCGAAAGGCAAGGCACTCTAGGAAATATGCAAATTAAGGTTTACAGTAAGAAATGTGTTAAGTCAACACTGTTCAGTGTCTATACGGGTCCACACTTTCAGTGTTCATTTAACACTGGGGAATATGCTGTGTTGTTATTCTGACCAAAACTCAGGGAGGAAGAAGGAAGAAGAGATAGAAGGCAGTTTGCAAGAACAACAACCCTCTATCTAGGGATAGCCCCCCTTGCCTCCGGTGACATCACTCAAACTAAAGCCTGGGGTGGGGGAGTGACATAATGTATGGTTTTCACTTTATTAGTAAATGGACCCCTTGAAGTTTACGGCGTCCTATATCTCTGTCAAACGTGGAGACAGATCTATAGCAGTCAAAATAATGTTACTATAGATGCAGAGCAGACTCCTAATTGCGCTCTTTAAAATACTAGCACACACTTGGTGCTTACATGACTTTTGCATTAAAACAATACTTGAACGGATTCCGTATTGCTGTATCCTACATAGCATAAAGATACATTTTCTCACTTCCCAGTAGTGAGACCCAAAATGTTGACTAGAGTCAGCCTCAAGAAATACGTAAAACATAAAACAATGATTTAATAGAATTTCATGTTTTGAGAGCAAATCAAGTCATAATTCAAATGTTGACGTCAAATCACAAACACAATGGCTTTGAGTTCTAAGATGGATGAGTGAGAGCTGTGGGTGGAACATTTTAAACTATATGTTCTACTGACCTCCTGATAGTGAAAGTAAGGTAAAAAAGCGACATGAAAGTTAAATTCCAAACATACTCACTTAAAGAGAACTGCCTCAAAGGAGGCCAGGACATTTCTCTTTTCCTCCCCTGTTTTGAAAAGTAAAAAACTATTATTATCTATAAAGTTTGCATTCAATCAATCAATATATTGAATCACTTACTTAAGTGAACCACTCTCTCAATATAATTTATTACTGCCAAACTTTGAATTAATTCTTGGCATGTTGTCTCCACTTTGTTTGCTGCTGCAGCTCCTCCCATTTATCAGCAGCCATTTAATATTTTCTGAATATGTCATCAGCAGCTGTGTGAGCTTCAACTATTCAAAATGTCTGGTCTGAATTCAGAGTAGGGTGGACCTTTTCCCATTAGGAAGCAAGTATGTTCTTCAGTTTTAAAGGGAGAGTTCATCCATATCTCATTTTACAACTTGACCTAATTACATGGATAACCAGTAATAAATCCTGTTGATGCTGAGGTACAGTATATGACCAAAATGGTTGAATCACCCACCCACAATAGCATTAACATTGTTGCAATCAAACAACATGATTGGTATGCCCCTGATATCATGCTCCAAATGGTATGCCTAAATCAAACAGAATGCTTGAACTCTAGATTTTAGAATCTAAGTAATACAGTGGCTTGCGAAATTATTCACCCCCCTTGGCATTTTTTCCTATTATGTTGCCTTACAACCTGGAATAAAAAGTTATTTTGGGGGGTTTGTATCATTTGATTTACACAACATGCCTACCACTTTGAAGATGCAAAATATATTTTCAGGTGAAACAAACAAAAAAACAGAAAATTTGAACGTGCATAACTATTCCCCCCCGCTGGGAGTTTTGCCCATTCTTCAAGGCAAAACTGCTCCAGCTCCTTCAAGTTGGATGGGTTCCACTGGTGTACAGCAATCTTTAAGTCATACCACAGATTCTCAATTGGATTGAGGTCTGGGCTTTGACTAGGCCATTCCAAGACATTTAAATGTTTCCCCTTAAACCACTCAAATGTTGCTTTAGCAGTATGCTTAGGGTCATTGTCCTCCTGGAAGGTGAACCTCCATCCCAGTCTCAAATCTCTGGAAGACTGAAACAGGTTTCCCTCAAGAATTTCCCTGTATTTAGCGCCATCCATAATTCCTTCAATTCTGACCAGTTTCCCAGTCCCTGCCGATGAAAGACATCCCCACAGCATGATGCTGCCACCACCATGCTTCACTGTGGGGATGGTGTTCTCGGGGTGATGAGAGGTGTTGGGTTTGCGCCAGACATTTTCCTTGATGGCCAAAAAGCTCAATTTTAGTCTCATCTGACCAGAGTACCTTCTTCCATATGTTTGGGGAGTCTCCCACATGCCTTTTGGCGAACACCAAACATGTTTGCTTATTTTTTTCTTTAAGCAATGGCTTTTTTCTGGCCACTCTTCCGTAAAGCCCAGCTCTGTGGAGTGTACGGCTTAAAGTGGTCCTATGGACAGATACTCCAATCTCCGCTGTGGAACTTTGCAGCTCCTTCAGGGTTATCTTTGGGATCTTTGTTGCCTCTGATTAATGCCCTCCTTGCTTGGTCCATGATTTTTGGTGGTCGGCCCTCTCTTGGCAGGTTTGTTGTGGTGCCATATTCTTTCCATTTTTTAATAATGGATTTAATGGTGCTCTGTGGGATGTTCAAAGTTTCTGATATTTTTTTATAACCCAACCCTGATCTGTACTTCTCCACAACTTTGTCCCTGACCTGTTTGGAGAGCTCCTTGGTCTTCATGGTGCCGCTTGATTGGTGGTGCCCGTTGCTTAGTGTTGTTGCAGACTCTGGGGCCTTACAGATGTACTGTATATATACTGAGATCATGTGACAGATCATGTGACACTTAGATTGCACACAGGTGGACTTTATTTAACTAATTATGTGACTTCTGAAGGTAATTGGTTGCACCAGATCTTATTTAGGGGCTTCATAACAAAGGGGGTGAATACATATGCACGCACCACTTTTCTGTTATTTATTTTTTAGCATTCTTTGAAACAAGTTATTTTTTTCATTTCACTTCACCAATTTGGACTATTTTGTGTATGTCCATTACATGAAAAAAATTTAATTACAGGTTTTAATGCAACAAAATAGGAAAAACGCCAAGGGGGATGAATACTTTTGTAAGGCACTGTACATCCTCTTAACACAGATATATGTTTAACACATATCTGCAGTACAATGTGTCCTCGTACACAATATCCCCTAGAGACGTAGACCCGAAGTAAACATTTCCTGTATCTCTCCAAGATTTTACATGGGGATAAACGACTGTGGATATGAATAGCCCCATCCCAGAGACCAAACACAGAACTCTTCCAGAGAAAATTCCACTGTGACAGGGCTTCCTGTGACGGCGATAGCCCAGCCTGTGGCAAAGACACTGGGCTGAGCGAGAAACGAATCTGCTCTGGATGAAATGTGTTACACAGAGCTATCCCACCACATACCCACCCACACACACACGGATGCACACACAAGCACACACACATACCCTCCCCCCAACCCTAAATCTAACCTTAACTCCTACCCCTAACCCTTTGTGGGGACTAAACAATTGATTCCCTTTCAAAATTATATTTTCCCTAACCCCTAACCCCTTACCCTAAACCTTAACCCTTAACCTAACCCTAAACTTAACCTTAACCTTAACCTTAACCCTAACCCTAAACTGAACTCCTAACCCTTAACCTAACCCATAACCCTATTTCTAACCCTAATTCTAACCCTAAATCTAACCCCTAAGCTTAAAATAGACGTTTTCCTTGTGGGGACTGGCGAAATGTCCCCACTTGCCCGAATGTTCCTTGTTTTACTTTCCTTGTGAGGACGTCTGGTCCCCACAAGGATAGTAAAACCAAACACACACACACTTGTTTTACTATCCTTGTGGGCATCAAACAATTGATTCCCATTCAAATTCCTGTTTTCCCTAATCCCTTACCCTAAACCTAACTCTAACCCTTAACCTAACCCTAATCTCAACTTTAACCTCAACCCTAACTCTTAACCTTAACCCGAATACCCTAACCCTAATTGTAACCCTAAATCTAACCCCTAAACCTAAATTAGCCTTTTTCCTTGTGGGAACTGGCAAAATGTTCCCACTTGTCTGAATGTTACTTGTTTTACTATCCTTGTGAGGAATTCTGGTCCCCACAAGGATAGTCTAACCAAACACACTCACACCTTAATAACCTGACAACACACATCACTGGATGACTAAATATCTGGATGGAAAAGACAACATGACCATGTCTTCAGTCAGCTAAAACAATTAAAGCCAAATATCAAGTACTTTATAGTGTAAATAAAGATTTGTATGACTAAGGCCAGAAACCCTGTATTGCTGTGTTGATGCTGTGTTAACTGGAGATCATCCATGGCCTATTAAGCAAAGCTTGAATGGAAAATGTAAATAGTTTGTATTTACACGATGGGAATTAGGAGGCAATTTTGCAAGCAATTGTTCCCCCCAGAAATCACGTGGAACCACTTTGAGCACCGCACATATTTACAGCAAGCATCCAAAAGCTGCACTCAATAATACTTCACTCACTGAGTATTTTTTTTACCCAGTAAATTACTGCTTTCAGATGTTTGATCCCTGAAAATAGCCACCAATCTTTGTTAATGGCTGTTGTATAGGTTAATAAGTCTATATCATGTGGTTAAATGTCACATCTAATGTGTAATATGTCTTATACAATTGGTATATTTTATGACCTCTCTGCATAAGAAAGGCAACACAGCCTGTGTGGTTTTCAAAGTTATTAAACAAACCAAACGTATCAGTTAACAACCTGGCTCTTTCAAATCATAGCAACTCTGGTGAAAGTATCCAATTTAGTTTCCTAGTACCCATGACTCACAGTGAAACTTGCAGACATTTCCATGGTCAGACATTCACATTGGTCTGGCTTACTGTGTAGTCTGCTTGTTGGGAGAGGAATGGACATCGGGTGTGTGACTGTCTGACAAAACAGTCCTACATTGTGCTAAAAGGTAACCCCCCCCCTCTCCAGATAGCATATGAAGACATCATAAGCCATGGCAAAAAAAACTATATAGAATTATAGGAAATTAGCTGTAAAATGGCTAAATGTTCTCTCAGCCTCATGGCAAAATCTGTAGAATAGCAGGAAATTTGCTCTAATTTGCAAATGTTTCTGTCTGCCCCATGGCAATATGTGTAGAATTGCAGGAAATTTGCATTAAAACAACAACATTTTCTCTCAGCCTCATGGCACAATGTGCAGAATAGCATAAGATTAGCTATAAAACAGATATAAAACGTCCACCAAGAATTACCCAGGTTCAAACAGGCAGCATGCTAAACTGCATGCACAGCTAATTGGCCAGTGTTGATTTTTCAGTGTAACATTTCTAGTGAAATTAACACTCATTGGTGTAAAATAACTCCCAGTGTTGGTTTTAATAACCAGAGTTATTGTTTTACACTTTAGAAAGTAAAACAGTCCCATCAAAACAATTCCCATCATTATCATATTCCCCAGCATGCTCTACTGCATTTTTTTGGTGGGGGGATATCTGCATTTTTGAATGTACATTGATTGATTGATTGATTAATCTTATGCTACACAAAGATAAATAACATAAATTTTTCTAAACTAATCCAATCAGTTAGTTAAATGTATTGTGCCCATTACTGAAATAGTTGTTCCAGTTTAAATGGTTTAGGTCTTCATATCAACTTTCCTGACCCTGTCAGTCATACTGAATGCAGGTTACAGGTGAATAAAACTTCAGACTGTTGGATATGCTAACTCTGGCTGGATTCCAATAGGAATTATACAGCACGTTGCATGTTTACTAACACCACTGTGTTAGGGTAAATTTAGGCTATCAAAGTAAGGCCTGATGATATACACTGCTCAAAAAAAAAAGGGAACACTTAAACAACACAATGTAACTCCAAGTCAATCACACTTCTGTGAAATCAAACTGTCCACTTAGGAAGCAACATTGATTGACAATAAATTGCACATGCTGTTGTGCAAATGGAATAGACAACAGGTGGAAATTATAGGCAATTAGCAAGACACCCCCAATAAAGAAGTGGTTCTGCAGGTGGTGACCACAGACCACTTCTCAGTTCCTATGCTTCCTGGCTGATGTTTTGGTCACTTTTGAATGCTGGCGGTGCTTTCACTCTAGTGGTAGCATGAGACGGAGTCTACAACCAACACAAATGGCTCAGGTAGTGCAGCTCGTCCAGGATGGCACATCAATGCGAGCTGTGGCAAGAAGGTTTGCTGTGTCTGTCAGCGTAGTGTCCAGAGCATGGAGGCGCTACCAGGAGACAGGCCAGTACATCAGGAGATGTGGAGAAGGCCGTAGGAGGGCAACAACCCAGCAGCAGGACCGCTACCTCCGCCTTTGTGCAAGGAGGAGCAGGAGGAGCACTGCCAGAGCCCTGCAAAATGACCTCCAGCAGGCCACAAATGTGCATGTGTCTGCTCAAACGGTCAGAAACAGACTCCATGAGGGTGGTATGAGGGCCCGGCGTCCACAGGTGGGAGTTGTGCTTACAGCCCAACACCGTGCAGGAAGTTTGGCATTTGCCAGAGAACATCAAGATTGGCAAATTCGCCATTGGCGCCCTGTGCTCTTCACAGATGAAAGCAGGTTCACACTGAGCACATGTGACAGACGTGACAGTGTCTGGAGACGCCCTGGAGAACGTTCTGCTGCCTGCAACATCCTCCAGCATGACCGGTTTGGCGGTGGGGTGGCATTTCTTTGGGGGGCCAGGGGCTCGCCAGAGGTAGCCTGACTGCCATTAGGTACCGAGATGAGATCCTCAGACCCCTTGTGAGACCATATGCTGGTGCGGTTGGCCCTGGGTTCCTCCTAATGCAAGACAATGCTAGACCTCATGTGGCTGGAGTGTGTCAGCAGTTCCCGCCCGTTCCCCAGACCTGAATCCAATTGAGCACATCTGGGACATCATGTCTCGCTCCATCCACCAACGCCACGTTGCACCACAGACTGTCCAGGAGTTGGCGGATGCTTTAGTCCAGGTCTGGGAGGAGATCCCTCAGGAGACCATCCGCCACCTCATCAGGAGCATGCCCAGGCGTTGTAGGGAGGTCATACAGGCACGTGGAGGCCACACACACTACTGAGCCTCATTTTGACTTGTTTTAAGGACATTACATCAAAGTTGGATCAGCCTGTAGTATGGTTTTCCACTTTAATTTTGAGGGTGACTCCAAATCCAGACCTCCATGGGTTGATACATTTGATTTCCATTGATAATTTTTGTGTGATTTTGTTGTCAGCACATTCAACGATGTAAAGAAAAAAGTATTTAATAAGATTATTTCATTCATTCAGATCTAGGATGTGTTGTTTAAGTGTTCCCTTTATTTTTTTGAGCAATGTATGTCTCATCATAGAGTTACAGTTTAATGATAGCATTTGCCTAGGAACTCACTTGGTGAAAGCCACAGGCCTTTAAAAGGAAATAATTCCATAACCATTTCTCTGTCACTAACAGTCATGGGTGGTAACTCTACAATTCGCTCGAAAAGAAAAGGCACCCTAGAAAATATGCAAATTCGGTTTTACACCATAGTGTTAAAACTACATCCCCCAAAAATACTGTTATAGAGGTTCATTTATAATAATAATAATAATAATAATAATAATAATATAATAATAATAATAATAATATGCCATTTAGCAGACGCTTTTATCCAAAGCGACTTACAGTCATACGTGCATACATTTGTTTGTTTATGGGTGGTCCCGGGGATCGAACCCACTACCTTGGCATTACAAGCGCCATGCTCTACCAGCTGAGCTACAGAGGACCACGCCCATTTCCCAACACCCTGAGGGTTACAACTGACAACACTGAAAAGTGTCATTAGTATATGGATTTACACTGTAAGAAATAACATTTATTTAACAATATGAGTGTTAAGAGCACAACACTGCTTAGTGTTGATTTCAAATATGAACACTGCTAAAATGTACATTTTACAACACCTAGACCAATATAAACACTAAGAAAGTGTTGATTTCAAAGGAGCTACATGTAGAATTTTTGCATTGTAATTTCAGAAAATGTCCATAATATATCTCCAGTAATAGTGGAGTGATAGTGTTTCACAAATCAAATCAAATCAAATATTATTTGTCACATACATGTGTTTAGCAGATGTTATTGCGGGTGTAGCGAAATGCTTGTGCTTCTAGCTCCGACAGTGCAGTAATGTCTAACAAGTAATTTCTAACAATTTCACAACATATACCCTATACACACAAATCTAGTAAGGAATGGAATTTAAGAATATATACATATATGTACAAGCAATGACAGAGCAGCATGGACTAGGATACAGTAGAATATTATAGAATAGAGTACAGTATATACATATGAGATGAGTAGTGCAAGATATGTAAACATTATTAAAGTGACTAGTGTCCGGCGCGGCTCACTCTTGGATAGCGTCCTACCTGACCGGTCGCTCCTACCAAGTGGCGTGGCGAGAATCTGTCTCCGCACCACGTGCTCTCACCACTGGTGTCCCCCAGGGCTAAGTTCTAGGCCCTCTCCTATTCTCGCAATACACCAAGTCACTTGGCTCTGTCATATCCTCACATGGCCTCTCCTATCATTGCTACGCAGACGACACACAACTAATCTTCTCCTTTCCCCCTTCTGATAACAAGGTGGCGAATCGCATCTCTGCATGTCTGGCAGACATATCAGTGTGGATGACGGATCACCACCTCAAGCTGAACCTCGGCAAGACGGAGCTGCTCTTCCTCCCGGGGAAGGACTGCCCGTTCCATGATCTCGCCATCACGGTTGACTACTCCGTTGTGTCCTCCTCCCAGAGTGCGAAGAGCCTTGGCGTGACCCTGGACAACACCCTGTCATTCTCCGCTAACATCAAGGCGGTGACCCGATCCTGTAGGTTCATGCTCTTCAACATTCAGAGAGTACGACCCTGCCTTACACAGGAAGCGGCACAGGTCCTAATCCAGGCACTTGTCATCTCCCGTCTGGATTACTGCAACTCGCTGTTGGCTGGGCTCCCTGCCTGTGCCATTAAAACCCTACAACTCATCCAGAATGCCGCAGCCCGTCTGGTGTTCAACCTTCCCAAGTTCTCTCACGTCACCCCGCTCCTCCGCAAACTCCACTGGCTTCCAGTTGAAGCTCGCATCTGCTACAAGACCATGGTGCTTGCCTACGGAGCTGTGAGGGGAACGGCACCTCCGTACCTTCAGGCTCTGATCAGTCCCTACACCCAAACGAGGGCATTGCGTTCATCCACCTCTGGCCTGCTGGCCCCCCTACCTCTGCGGAAGCACAGTTCCCGCTCAGCCCAGTCAAAACTGTTCGCTGCTCTGGCACCCCAATGGTTGACAAGCTCCCTCACGACGCCAGGACAGCGGAGTCACTCACCACCTTCCGGAGTCACTTGAAACCCCAACTCTTTAAGGAATACCTGGGATAGGATAAAGTAATCCTTCTACCCCCCCTTACCCCAAAAAAAAAAGACAAAAAATAATAATAAAAAAAAACATTTTGTAAAGTGGTTATCCCACTGGCTATAAGGTGAATGCACCAATTTGTAAGTCGCTCTGGATAAGAGCGTCTGCTAAATGACATAAATGTAAATGTTCCATTTCTTAAAGTGGCCAGTGATTTCAATAGGCAGCAGCAGCCTCTAATGTGCTAGTGATGGCTATTTAACAGTCTGATGGCCTTGAGATAGAAGCTGTTTTTCATTCTCTCGGTCCCAGCTTTGATGCATCTGTACTGACCTCACCTTCTGGATGATAGCGGGGTGAACAGGCAGTGGCTCGTGTGGTTGATGTCCTTGATAATCTTTTTGGCCTTCCTGTGACATCGGGTGCTGTAGGTGTCTTGGAGGGCAGGTAGTTTGCCCCCAGTAATGCGTTCAGCAGACCACACACCCCTCTGGAGAGCCCTGCGTTTGCGGGCGGTGCAGTTGCCGTACCAGGCGGTCATACAGCCCGACAGGATGCTCTCAATTGTGCATCTGTAAAAGTTTGTGAGGGTTTTAGGTGCCAAGCCAAATTTCTTCAGCCTCCTGAGGTTGAAGAGGCTCTGTTGCACCTTCTTCCCCACACTGTCTGCATGGGTGGACCATTTCAGTTTGTCAATGATGTGTATGCCAAGGAACTTGAAGCTTTCCACCTTCTCCACTGCGATCCCGTCGATGTGGATAGGGGGGTGCACCCTCTGTTGTTTCCTGAAGTCCACGATCATCTCCTTTGTTTTGTTGACATTGAGTGAGAGGTTATTTTCCTGGCACCACACTCCCAGAACCCTCACCTCCTCCCTGTAGGCAGTCTCGTCATTGTTGATAATCAAGCCTACTACTGTTGTGTCGTCTGCAAACTTGATGATTGAGTTGGAGGCGTGCTTGGCCACGCAGTCATGGGTGAACAGGGAGTACAGGAGGGGGCTGACCATGCACCCTTGTGGGGCCCCAGTGTTGAGGATCAGCGAAGTGGAGATGTTGTTTCCTACCTCCACCACCAGGGGACAGCCTGTCAGGAAGTCCAGGACCCGGTTGCACAGGGCGGGGTTCAGACCCAGGGCCTCGAGCTTAATGATGAGCTTGGATGGTACTATGGTGTTGAGTGCTGAGCTAGAGTCAATGAACAGCATTCTTACATAGGTATTCCTCTTGTCCAGATGGGATAAGGCAGTGTGCAGTGTGATGGCGATTGCATCATCTGTGGATCTATTGGGGCGGTAAGCAAATTGAAATGGATCTAGGGTGACAGGTAAGGTAGAGGTGATATAATCATTGACTAGTCTCTCAAAGCACTTCATGATGGCAGAGGTCATTGCTAAGGGGCGATAGTCATTTAGTTCAGTTACCTTTGCTTTCTTGGGTACAGAAACAATGGTGGCCATCTTGAAGCATGTGGAAACAGCAGACTGGGAAAGGGAGAGATTGAATATGTCGGTAAACACACCAGCCAGCTGGTCTGCGCATGCTCTGAGGACCCGGCTAGGGATGCCGTCTGGGCCGGCAGCCTTGCAGGGGTTAACATGCTTAAATGTCTTACTCACATCGGCCACGGAGAAGGAGAGGCCACAGTCCTTGGTAGTGGGCCACGTCAGTGGCACTGTGTTATCCTCAAAGCGGGCATAGAAGGTGTTTAGCTTGTCTGGAAGCGAGACGTCGGTGTCGGCGACGTGGCTGGTTTTCCTTTTGCAGTCCGTGATTGCCTGTAGACCCTGCCACATACGTCTCGTGTCTGAGCTGTTGAATTGCGACTCCACTTTGTCTCTATACTGATGTTTTGCCAGTTCAATTGCCTTGCGGAGTGAGTAGCTACACTGTTTGTATTCTGCCATATTCCCAGTCACCTTGCCATGGTTAAATGCAGTGGTTCGCGCTTTCAGTTTTACGCAAATGCTGCCATCTATCCAGATTTCCCGAAAGGAGGGTGGGGGAGAGCCTTATAACCATCCCGGAAGTTCGAATAGCAATGGTCGAGGATTTTAGCAGCGCGAGTACAACAGTTGATAAGTTGATAGAACTTCGGCAGCCTAGTCCTCAAATTTGCTTTGTTAAACTCCCTACAATAAATGCAGCCTCAGGATATGTGGTTTCCAGTTTGCATAAAGTACAGTGAAGTTCTTTGAGGGCCGTTGTGGTCTCGGCTTGAGGGGGGATATACACGGCCGTGACTATAACCGAAGAAAATAATCTTGGGAGATAATACAGTCAGGCATTTGATTGTGAGAATATCCCCAGAGAGCCATGTTTCTGTGAAACAAAGTACGTTACAGGCCTTGATGTCTCTCTGGAAATAAATCCTTGCCCGGAGCTCGTCGAGCTTGTTAACCAGAGACTGAACATTAGCGAGTAGTATGTTTGGAAGCGGTGGGTGGTGTGCGCGCCTCCTGAGTCAAACCAGCAGGCCGCTCCGAGTGCCTCTCCTCTGCCAGCGATGTTTTGGGTCAACCGCTGGAGTCAGTTCAATTGCCCTGGGGAGAGCAAACAAAGGATCTGCTTTGGGAAAGTCGTATTCCTGGTCGTAATGCTGGTGAGTTACCGCCGCTCTGATATCCAATAGTTTTTCCCGGCTGTATGTAATGATACAAAACACTTTCTGAGCTAATAATGTAAAAAATAATACATAAAAAAACAAAATATCACAAAGTTTCCTAAGAGCTAGTCGCGAGGCCGCATCCTCGTCGGCGCTAGGTACCATGGATAACTTTTCACAAATAAAAATACTTTGGGCCAATACAAAATCGTAATCTAAAATGCAGATTTCTGTTTCACAACAAAAACAGACCGGCTTCTGTTGTCAAGAAGGGAAAACTGCACCTTCCCTCTCTTACATTTGCATCACTATAAGGCGTGGTCATCTACTCCTCGAGCACAACTAACAATGGCAGACTGGGGCAAGCGAATAGAGAATGATAGAGGCCTCTAGTGGCCAAAAGGCTCCCACCATTTTAATGTAGTCAACTGGGTGGAATCTCACATTTTAGATTTTACATTTGTCATTTAGCAGACGCTCTTATCCAGAGCGACTTACAGTTAGTGAGTGCATAAATTTTTTATACTGGCCCCTCCATTGGCTGATCCCTCCTGGTGACCCTGTTGGAGTCATGTCCAACTGGGTCATCAGGAGGGATCAGCCAATCGTGAAGTAGAAAATGGACTACTTTAAAATGGAGATAACCTCAATGGCGCTGCCCATGGTGTCACAGATGCTATAATGGCACAGATACAAAGTTAAGTCCTCTATCTATCTCTATGGGCTAGCGGCCAATGTAGAAGTAATTTCCTGGTAGCTAAAATTCTACACTCTTCGCTCAATTTCAGTTTATTTGAGAAAACAAGCACTGAATAGTGTAGGGAATCATTATACCATCTAAATCGCTGTGAAATATATTTTCAATAACCAGTGGTGTAAAGTACTTAAGTAGGACTTTAAAGTATTTTTACTTAAGTCTTTTTTTGGTATCTGTACTTTACTTTTTATATTTTGTGTAACTTTTATTCAATTACATTCCTAAAGAAAATTATGTACTTTCTACTCCATACATTTTCCCTGACACCCAAAAGTACTCTTTACATTTTGAATGCTTAGCAGGGCAGGAAACTGGTTCAATTCACGCACTTATCAAGAGAACATCCCTGGAACAACAGACAGACAACCTACCAGAAACTCGGCAGTCAGTAGTAGTATATTAGACACAGAACATTTGGAATCCAAGGCTTGACTCAATGCCAAGGAATTCTCTGAACATATGTGTTCCAAATCACCCGAAACATCCATTTGGCAAATCTGTTCTGGTTATTGACCAGGAACTCTAGAATCATGCAACTTGTATCAGCAAAAATGAAAATACGAAGCAGACCTTACTCTTTGGTCCTTTAAAACCCTGTTATATGTAACATGTTGTTCGCTATAGCTTGGAAAATAAATACATGTGACTCTAGATGAAAACATAATGATGTTTGTTTCCAACATTAGGGCTGTTTTCCTAAATTTGGTTAAATCCTCTTCATGTTTTGCTTCTTTGCCACGATACTAATGAGTATTGCGATACTGGTATTGTCCCGGCCCTAATTCTGTTATCTATATAGCTCTGTGGGTCTCAAAGTCATGCAAACAGAGTTTACATTTGATGTCCACATTAGCAAATTAGCCAGCATAATAGTGCTTCAGTGAAAATTATTCAAATAATTCAAGAATCTCAACTACTCATGGAAGGGTCATATATTTGCCATCCTAACTGACAACATTGGAACCTTTTTCACTTGAGCCATGTAAACTTTCACCTGTGAACTTTTACCTGTGATAAAACTAGATCATGCCCTACATAGGCAAGAAAACAGACGCACAACTGGCATCCTATTTAAATAGTTGAATGGAGTTGTTAAGGCCAATAAAATGAATACTCAAATATTGAGCAAACATTGGGGACAAGCTGAGTTTAAAAGGAGCTAACACATATCGGACTGTCTGACTTCCATTCGACTTCCATTCCTTTATTCATTGGTCATATACTGTATCATGTACCTGACTGAGCCACTAGATGTTCTTCTGGGTATGTTCTCTGCAGAGGCTGGTGGGAGGAGCTATAGGAGGACGTCCTACTCTAGCTCCTTCCACCAGCCTCCTTTGCTGCTCTGCTACCAGACTATTCTGGGCTTTTGCTGAGTCCTTGCTCTGGCGACACACTAGAGGACAGCCACCAGTGTCGACACATGAGAAGAAGACCATGCACATGGAAGGAACCTACCTCTAACCCCAGTCAGCTGTCAATTAAGCTTCCTACACAACAAGAGCATGGAACCTAAACATGACCACCATGACCATTGCCACCCACTAGTCTTTGCAGGCAGCAACCATAGACCTTAACCACAGAATCAAGCCTATAATTAGGTTTGTGCAGGCCACATGTACTCAAACATCGGGCAGCACATGGCCCACAGAAGGCACAGTACAGACAACCACCTATAGGAAACCACTTCTGACATCATACAATCAGTATCTATCGTGTATAATTTAATATCAACAAGGTTTAATAATTGCACTGATCAATTCAGGAAATTATTTGTTTAGTTGTGCTGCAGACCTGGGTTTAAATAGTGTCAAAAATATTTGACTTCTGCCTGAGTGCCAGATGGGCACTTTTGGGACTATTCCATTTGTTCCATTATGCCAGGCAAGCTCAACCAAGCACAGCTAAACAAATACCGTTTGAACCCAGGTATGTAGTGATGACTCATGACCTGGGTCTCACGCATTGAACAGGCATTGGCAGAACCTCCCCATAATGTGACATAACATATCATGAAATCAGAGGATCTAAACCAATTACGCCAGTCTTTGAAATGGTCACCAGGGGACAGATAGAGAACACGCTCGGTGGAAGAGAACAGTATATTTAAGACTGCCAACCTCCAGTGGATCAACTCCAGAGGGCAGACGCCCCTCCTGATCTCCTCAGAAAAATACAACCAGCTGTATAAACATTCAAAACCTGCAAAGGCAACTCAAAACGACAGATGCACACCATTTGCCAATCTGAGTTTGTGTTCTTGAACGAAGCAGGTGCTAACAGACCATCTCATCTGGACAGGTTGTTGAATAGATCACAGAGCCGATTGAGAACGAAGTGCCATTCAGATCTGACGCAACATGTGAAACATTGCATGCCTTCAAAATGGATGATGTTTCACTTTAAAACAATGGAGGCTTGGGGGCTGGAAAGAGGAGGGGGGCTCCCTCCCTCAAGAAATGAACCCACATACCCACATTTTCCACATCCCCCAGGCCCCAAGCCATACCCTGACACACCACATCTTACATCAGCTCTAGAACTTCCTCCCCCAGCCTCCCTCCCTCCTTTCAGCCAAAGCTTGTTTTAATACTTTCCAAATACTGCCAAAGCAACTGTTTTAACATCTGGAAATCATCCCCTCCATTCCACCGTTTGCTGACTGCCGTCATTTGGTTTATAAGTAGTGGCCTCTTGGGCACGAGCTTCATTAAAAATCTATATGCTCCGTCAGTCTGTGGTACCACTTAGTCATCCAGGTTCAATGCCGTGGGCTATCATGCCGGGCAGTTTATAAAACATGGATATCTGGCACTCTGGTTGAGATATAACCCGACACAATGTACAATCTGGATTTATTTGAGTCCAACATGAAGAAAAGAGGCATGTAATCAACTCATATGATGAAAATGCAGCACATGGTTCTAATCAGTGCCGTGTCTGGTGGACCTGGTTGAATTCACGTTTGGACATTTCGCGTTTGCTGAGAAAACAGCCCATTTGTAGCAATGTAACTGATGTGGTAACAACACCTGGAACCAATTTGAGAGTCAAAGTGACCTCATAATGTATAGGTTTGTTGATTCAGAATACCAGCTTTGTTTGCCTGTTGCACATTACCCGCAGAGAGTGAGAGTGAGAGTGAGAGTGAGAGTGAGAGAGAGAGAGAGAGAGAGAGAGAGAGAGAGAGAGAGAGAGAGAGAGAGAGTTCTCAGTCTCTTTGGCATTTGTCCTAAATAAATACCAAAAAGTTAATTTAAAAAAAGAACTAAATCTAATATAAACACATTTATAAGTAAGTAAAAATAAGAAATGTTCCACAAGGGTTAAAATGGTCTAATGTAAAAACTGAAGTCCCTTTGATGTACAGTGGTAAGTGGCCATCTTTGAAAATGTTTTGCAGGCGTATCAGTCTGCCCTTTGGGAGTGGGAGTGTTCACACACTAACATATTTTTTGAATGGTTTCTCACACAGCTATACTGTTGGGCACGAACTGCTGCTTTTGGTTACTTGGGACAGTGATCCATTGCAAGTTCTATCTTAATGTTCACAAACTTGCATGTTACAGCTTGCACACTACATACTCAGAAAAAGACTTACAGAACATCTTGTATTGTACCAGTAAAGATCTACCTATGTCAGAGGAATGATGGTGTGTTTTGTTTGCATGTGTGTACCAAGTTTAGACCACTAGTTTGTCACAAGACTATCAAGAGTTTGAGATCCTTCAGCAAGCAAACTTCCAACAAGTGCATACACATACAGTATGACATTAATCTAAAACTGTAAAACTCCACTTAACATTTGGATTTCAAACATTTTCTCTAAACATGTTTCCAGCATTCAAAGGTTCATCTTGAACTCTCCCAAATTCCTTCTAAGTCTCTCCCTCCTCTCAGAAATCTAGCCAGTTTAGATTTTAAAAAAAACTTTAATACCCTCCACCATCTTTTTCTTCTTCTTCATGGTTACAGTCTTTTTTTCCAGAACAGATAAATATTACTGTTGTATTCCAACTTCTCTGAGACAGAATGTTTGTTTGCAATTACTCACTTTCATCAACATTCAACCGCGCTCAATTTTAAGTTGCCATTTTCTCCATATAAAAATCGAAATTAAACCCAGTTACACTGATTATTATAGATGAGGGCATATATGCTTACTATGCTGAAAACAGATCGTTGAATGTTCTACAATGCATTTACACTTTTCACAAAGAGCCTTTTAAATGTCAAAAGAACACATTGAATCATTGGGTGTGTCTAGAGTTTTCCTCAGTAACACCTCAACCTATTCAGCAGCTCATCTCTGTCACCACATTACATACTTTACTTTTCATAAAATGTTTATATAATTGCAATACACAGATCTTAATTTGAGCCAGTTTCACACAGCAGGAAAGAAATCCTGCAGCAACAGGAAATGTGAATTGTTATGTGGATTATAATTAATTGACATGTTTTGTAGGGGTTGATACATTTTTTGTTAGGGCAAATCAAGTCTGACATTTTAAAGTGGAAATTACAAACTTTAGAAGCCTTTTTAAACCTTGAATACACTACAAGTTTTCATTTCCTGCCGTGCAGGAAAATTTCTGCAACAACAGGATGATCAAATTAAGATACAGCATCTATAGTCTGGTTCTGTTTGATGGGTTCTTGAAATGACAACGTTCTAAATACAGGGATTTGTTGCTGACGTTCTAAAGACTCATAAACACTTTGGAAAATAGGATGGCTATGCCTTCCTGCTCACAATGATGTAAAGTGGCTTAAACTGTACTCCATTTAATACTGACCAACTCTCTATACTTAACATAGCCATTTAATAATAGCTGTATACTAAAACATCCCTCAAAAGCAGTTGGCTCCTTTTTCACTTAGTTGCAAGAATTTGAGTCAACTTTCAGCTGCTTTGACAGGAATTATTTTTTAATGGTCTTCTCCCTGGGCTGACATAATTTGTCAATGTTCTGTGGGAACATGAGTTCAAGTCCTCAGTGCCTCGTTACATATGGACAAATATGGAAACCCTGGCCTCCACCGAGAGCAGAGAGCAGAGAGGAAAACAATAGACCCTCCGGGACTAGTGCTCTGAAATCAAATAAAATGTGAGGAACATAACTTTCCTCTGAGGAGGAGTCATCACCAGTCGTCCATTTTGAAGAGGCATTAGGTCAGAGGCCCTACTTAAATATGCCGCGTTTCAAGAGTATTGGATTAATTTTCTTCTCTTGTCAGACTTCATAGTTGGCCATGTATTCCTATAATAGCTAAAGTAATAAATACTATGGAAGAGATGGCTCTATAGCAACAGTATTGTCATAATGGTAATTAACTCAACATAAAATGTGCCGACATGTTGAGCATCATTACCCTTCATACAAGCGCAGATGTAAAACAGGCGTTTTCAAGTTCCTGTTCATTCCACCACAAGGTGGCTCCCTTTCTAGGTAACACTAATGTCATGTTTTGGGTGCCTGACACATTCAAGAACGGATATGAAGTAAGAATTACTTCTTCTTTTTTTCAACAAATATATACAGTATCTATAGGTACTTGGAAAACAAACTCCAATTGAGCCTTTAGCTACAAGTCAAACATATTGATTTGACAGCTGACTGAAATTAGGGGCCACTCAAGGGCCACAAAGGCACTTTTCAGTAGCCTGCTTTATGGTTTTCCCCTCATGACATCATACATAAAACAATATTCCATGACATCATAGCATTTAAAAAGTACTGAAAAAACATAACGTCACTTAACAATAACACTCAGCTCTGGGTTTTTAAGTGCTGGGTCACTAGTCTGTAGGCTACCTATAGAGAGCTCCAATGACTCTACATTACAATGCAAGCTGTGTTCTCTCCGAGGCGCATGGTGTTGAAATAGTCTCGGCAGATGTAGAATACAGAGAAAAAAATCTGGTTGTTGGTAACACTTAATGAACAAGAGAGGTAAGGAATAAAGTTAGTCCTCAGGCACATATTTTCTCTCTCAGGGCTTTCTTCTGACACCTATTAACATGCAACATCACTGGCAATCACTGACATACTGTATGTCCATACAGGACAGTACAGTATCTGACTGAGAGCTAATTTGCCCTTTTAAAATAATCCACACCATAGTTACTCTCATCCAAAGCTGGAATGATTTTTTTAGATCCTGCCGGCTAAGGTCTGTCCCAATCATCCTTCACAGAAATGTATCTTACATGTTCCATGCCGTCACTGTGTCCTCAGCTGCTATCCATTAGAATAGAAAAAAGAAAAACCCCAAACAAGGTAATGGTGAAAATCAAGTTATTATGGCAACTTAATTTTTTTAATCACTTTGAAATTATTCTGTATAATAAAAATAACATTACAAATGAAATAAATTATTATAATTATTATTTATGTTTTATGTTTTTATTATTTAATTGTTATCTGTATTTCCAGCACTCTTTCTCTTATTAGCAGAACACACTCCAGAACTACCTTAACATCCAACAATTTCAACCAAATGATGCTCTTCACAGATAAATGTTCAAATTCATCAACAGAAAAATCATGTCAAGTCCTAATCCCCTGTAGCTCAGTTGGTAGAGCATGGCACTTGCAACGCCAGGGTTGTGGGTTCGTTTCCCACGGGGGGCCAGTATAAAAATGTATGCACTCATGCACTTTAAGTCGCTCTGGATAAGAGCGTCTGCTAAATTACTAAAAAGTTATCTAACAAGCTCATGTTAAAAGTTCAACTCAGTGTGGAACCAGCAGCCACACTCTTAATGCTATACAAATCAGCAATTAAGTGTTAAAATAAACAAGCAGTGAGGTACTTACCACTGTTTCCATCCTGGCATTTCACAAACAAAACCTGAGCCACAGAGACAACCAGAAAAAGGCAAATCCTTGAATGCATGAAGCTCATCATGTCTATAAGAAAGACATGGGCTCTCCTTGTGCACAAAGCAGGAGAAAAGAGATGAGAAATGCCCAGGTTACCACTGCACCATGTAGCCAGAGAACACTTCCAACAAGCAGTGAGCAAGGCAGACCCAACCCAGACTGCACGAGTGCTTTTTTTTTGGGGTAGTTACAGCTTTAAATGAGAAGATTGCTGGCAACCCTAATTTTCCTCCCCCTTTTGTTAGCCCTCTCTCATAACCATCCAATCACAGGCATTTGTGGCTATGTGAAAACTACACTCTTGCTCACAAGTTCCCATCTTTCTAATGATTCTTGTGTGTTACTTTTTGGTCTCAGCCTAAAACAACCAGATCAGAATTAGAGCAAAAATGAGAACAAACGGATATGAAAAGCTTTGTTTGTTTAAAACTGTCACTGATTTGCTCTTCCCCACCCCCTCCCTGGAGTGGTTGCTAAGCAGGACTGTTAAAGTGCTGTTTTATTGTCTTCAAGGCACCAAACTTAGCAGGGGCTGAAAGGTGTGTTATATTAGAAGAATAAGAATAGAGTTCATGGCACATTATCATTGTCGAAAGGTGATGGGAAATTTGAACAGATGGTACAAATGCTGATGTGGTTGTAGGTGTGAGTGATTTTTCTAGAATTCTGGGCAGATTAATAAACTTGTTTGTTTCTCCCTTTGAGTAGAAAATAAACAGTTGTCAATGAATTCAACTTCTTTTTTTCTTTATTAGGATGATTGAGTTCATACTCTGAAATACGACAAAAACCTTTGGAAGTACTATTACGGTGGAGGGATGAAATGTCAGTGGACCAAATGGGAAGTTAGGGATGGTAAAGGTGGCCATATTGGTAAGACCGGCCAGGTTGAAAGGTTAGCCAGGACTCCATGGTTAACACCCCTGTGACAAGGGCCATGGGATCTTTCACAACCGAGAGTCTGGATATTGGTGTACGTTCCATCAGAAGGACTAATGTAGAGTTATCTCATAGGCACATACTAATAATGTTAAAATTATTAACCAAAAATGTATTTTTATCTGATAAAAAAATATATATATACAGTGGGGAGAACAAGTATTTGATACACTGCCAATTTTGCAGGTTTTCCTACTTACAAAGCATGTAGAGGTCTGTAATTTTTATCATAGGTACACTTCAACTGTGAGAGACGGAATCTAAAACAAAAATCCAGAAAATCACATTGTATGGTTTTTAAGTAATTAATTTGCATTTTATTGCACGACATAAGTATTTGATACATCAGAAAAGCAGAACTTAATATTTGGTACAGAAACCTTTGTTTGCAATTACAGAGATCATACGTTTCCTGTAGGTCTTGACCAGGTTTGCACACACTGCAGCAGGGATTTTGGCCCACTCCTCCATATAGACCTTCTCCAGATCCTTCAGGTTTCGGGGCTGTTGCTGGGCAATACGGACTTTCAGCTCCCTCCAAAGATTTTCTATTGGGTTCAGGTCTGGAGACTGGCTAGACCACTCCAGGACCTTGAGATGCTTCTTACGGAGCCACTCCTTAGTTGCCCTGGCTGTGTGATTCGGGTCGTTGTCATGCTGGAAGACCCAGCCACGACCCATCTTCAATGCTCTTACTGAGGGAAGGAGGTTGTTGGCCAAGATCTCGCGATACATGGCCCCATCCATCCTCCCCTCAATACGGTGCAGTCATCCTGTCCCCTTTGCAGAAAAGCATCCCCAAAGAATGATGTTTCCACCTCCATGCTTCACGGTTAGGATGGTGTTCTTGGGGTTGTACTCATCCTTTTTCTTCCTCCAAACACGGCGAGTGGAGTCTGTTTGATTGAGTGTGTGGACAGGTGTCTTTTATACAGGTAACGAGTTCAAACAGGTGCAGTTAATACAGGTAATGAGTGGAAAACAGGAGGGCTTCTTAAAGAAAAACTAACAGGTCTGTGAGAGCCGGAATTCTTACTGGTTGGTAGGTGATCAAATACTTATGTCATGCAATAAAATGCAAATTAATTACTTAAAAATCATACAATGTGAATTTCTGGATTTTAGTTTTAGATTCCGTCTCTCACAGTTGAAGTGTACCTATGATAAAAATTACAGACCTCTACATGCTTTGTAAGTAGGAAAACCTGCAAAATCGGCAGTGTATCAAATACTTGTTCTCCCCACTGTATATTGGTAGGATTTGGTCACAGGTTTTCGAGAACGTCTTCCACATGTTCAACAGATGGTCACATTGACATTAAACCCACCAGTAGTTTGCTTTGTGCGAATGGCCTGTTCTCATTCCACAAAAGATGGATGGATCTATCTTTACAACTCATAAAGAAGATGTTGAAGATGAATAGTTGACAGTAGTAAGGCATGGGTCAGCCGAAACTACAAAGAAATATCATGGTTGGATAGGTTTGGGTTGAAAATATTACATTTGACATTGGGCCAGTTAAATCTTGACCCAAAAACGTGTAGATTTTTATTTATTACCTGCCTGCATTTCCTAATGTAATAAAGTTGTTTAAATACTCTTAGGCAGGTCCCTTTGACTTTGATTGATGGGTCCTCAGAAATGAAAGGAATCACAGTTTGATTCTCCTTTTATAATAACAGCAGCCTATGCCGAGTCGCCAGAAAAGGCTAACATCCGGTTTTCAGGGATACAGCATTTTCAACCTGTCTTCCGTTTCCCCCGAAAAACGGAAGTGGGAACTCCGCTCAGGAGTCTTTCTATGCCTGCTATGTTAGTGTCACGATCGTCGGAAGGAGCGGACCAATACGCAGCGCGTGGAGTGAACATGATGACTTTATTTATAAAGCAACCACGTAAAAACAACAAAAGACGATAGTGAAGTCCTAACGTAACAATACACTGAACTTGGAACAATAACCCACAAAACAAAGGTGAAAACTGACAGTTTAAATATGGCTCCCAATCAGAGATAACGAGCCGACAGCTGACACTCGTTACCTCCGATTGGGAGTCATTGACTACAACATACAACCACCTAGAAAAACAACCCACAGACCTGCAAACATAGAAATACACCCGACAGAACTACCAACATAGAAAAACACCCAAATCCCCAACAAAAACAACATACACTCTAGCTCACATACAAAAGTCCTAGAGCCAGAGTGTCACAGTACCCCCTAAAGGTGCGCACTCCGGGCGCACCAGCATACGCTCTAGGGGAGGGTCTGGGTGGGCGTCTGTCCACGGTGGTGGCTCTGGCCCCGGTCGTGATCCCCACCCCACCACAGTCACAAACTGCTTAGTAGGCAGTACCGGACTAAGGGACAGCACCTGACTAAGGGGCAGCACCGGACTAAGTGGCAGCACCGGACTAAGGGGCAGCACCGGACCAAGGGGCAGCACCGGGCTAAGGGGGCAGCACCTGACTAAAGGGCAGCACCGGACTGAGGGGCAGATCCTGGCTGGCTGGCTCAGGCGGATCCTGGCTGGACGGCTCGGGCGGATCCTGGCTGGCGGAAGGCTCTGGCTGATCCTGTCTGGCAGAAGGCTCTGGCTGATCCTGTCTGGCAGAAGGCTCTGGCTGATCCTGTCTGGCAGAAGGCTCTGGCTGATCCTGTCTGGCAGAAGGCTCTGGCTGATCCTGTCTGGCAGAAGGCTCTGGCTGATCCTGTCTGGCAGAAGGCTCTGGCTGATCCTGTCTGGCAGAAGGCTCTGGCTGATCCTGTCTGGCAGAAGGCTCTGGCTGATCCTGTCTGGCAGAAGGCTCTGGCTGATCCTGTCTGGCGGAAGGCTCTGGCTGATCCTGTCTGGCGGAAGGCTCTGGCTGATCCTGTCTGGCAGAAGGCTCTGGCTGATCCTGTCTGGCAGAAGGCTCTGGCTGATCCTGTCTGGCGGAAGGCTCTGACGGCGTTGGGCAGACGGGCAGTTCAGACGGCGTTGGGCAGACGGACAGTTCAGGCCCCGTTGGGCAGACGGGCAGTTCAGACGGCGTTGGGCAGATGGACAGTTCAGACGGCGTTGGGCAGACGGACAGTTCAGGCCCCGTTGGGCAGACGGCAGACTCTGGCCGTCTGAGGCGCATCGTAGGCCTGGTGCGTGGTGCCGGAACAGGAGGTACCGGGCTGAGGACACGCATCTCAGGGCTAGTGCGGAGAGAAGCAACAGGGCTTGCTGGACCCTGGGAACGCACATGACGCCTAGTGCGGGGAGCCGGAACAGGGCATGCTGGACCCTGGGGACTCCCTAACGCCCTAGTGCGGGGAGCCGGAACAGGGCATGCTGGACCCTGGGGACTCCCATAACGCCTAGTGCGGGGAGCCGGAACAGGGCATGCTGGACCCTGGGGACTCCCATAACGCCTAGTGCGGGGAGCAGGAACAGGCCGGGCGGGGCTGGCGACGCGCACCGTATCCCTGGTGCGAGTGGCCGGAACAGGCCGGGCCGGGCTGGCGGGCGCACCGTATCCCTGGTGCGTGGAGTAGGAACAGGC
This sequence comes from Coregonus clupeaformis, assembly GCF_020615455.1. Classification (NCBI taxonomy): domain Eukaryota; kingdom Metazoa; phylum Chordata; class Actinopteri; order Salmoniformes; family Salmonidae; genus Coregonus; species Coregonus clupeaformis. The sequence continues at coordinate 24,442,912 of NC_059195.1, forward strand.
CGGGCTGGGCTGGCGACGCGCACCGTATCCCTGGTGCGAGTGGCCGGAACAGGCCGGGCCGGGCTGGGCGGCGCACCGTATCCCTGGTGCGTGGGTAGGAACAGGCCGGGCTGGGCTGGCGACGCGCACCGTATCCCTGGTGCGAGTGGCGGAACAGGCCGGGCCGGGCTGGCGGGCGCACCGTATCCCTGGTGCGTGGAGTAGGAACAGGCCGGGCTGGGCTGGCGACGCGCACCGTATCCCTGGTGCGAGTGGCCGGAACAGGCCGGGCCGGGTTGGCGAAGCGCACCTTATCCCTGGTGCGAGGAGTAGGAACAGGCCGGGCTGGGCTGGCGACGCGCACCGTATCCCTGGTGCGAGTGGCCGGAACAGGCCGGGCCGGGCTGGCGAAGCGCACCGTATCCCTGGTGCGTGGAGTAGGAACAGGCCGGGCTGGGCTGGCGACGCGCACCGTATACTTAGTGCGAGGGACCGGAACAGGCCGTACCGTACGGGGAACACACACTACTGGCTGCACCACGGGACTAGGAACGGGCCGGACCGAACTGGTTACACACCCCAGTACCTCACGCCGTGCCTCAACACTTTCCTTCCCTGCTTTACCCAGTTGCCCCCTTGACCTGGTAGCCCACTGAATCCGTCCCTTCTCTGCCTCCGTCAGCCCCCTTAACCTGGCAGCCCTCTGACTCTGCCTTGTGGCAGCCTCCTGCTGCTCCGTCGCCCAAGCCATGTGCCCCCCAAAAATTTCTTGGGGTTGCCTCTCGTCCTTCCGACGATGATGGCCCTGCTGATGCCGTTGCTCCTCTCGCCGCCGCCTCTCCACCGTCTCGTTCCATGGTCGGCGATCCATACCATCTAGGATCTCCTCCCAAGTCCAGGACCCTTTACCTTCCACCAGTTCCTTCCATGTCCAGACCCTTTGTTCCTGGAGCGCTGCTTGGTTCCTTTATGGTGGGTTATTCTGTCACGATCGTCGGAAGGAGCGGACCAATACGCAGCGCGTGGAGTGAACATGATGACTTTATTTATAAAGCAACCACGTAAAAACAACAAAAGACGATAGTGAAGTCCTAACGTAACAATACACTGAACTTGGAACAATAACCCACAAAACAAAGGTGAAAACTGACAGTTTAAATATGGCTCCCAATCAGAGATAACGAGCCGACAGCTGACACTCGTTACCTCCGATTGGGAGTCATTGACTACAACATACAACCACCTAGAAAAACAACCCACAGACCTGCAAACATAGAAATACACCCGACAGAACTACCAACATAGAAAAACACCCAAATCCCCAACAAAACAACATACACTCTAGCTCACATACAAAAGTCCTAGAGCCAGAGTGTCACAGTTAGGTTATAATATCAGAGGATGCCACTGCCTGTCAGAGGACTTTACAGCCAATATCAATGTAGAGGAGGTGGCAGAGCAGCTGTATCCAATACGGAACTCAGAAGGCTCAGCAAATGACAGAAGTGATAGGGGAAGGGGAAGCCTTGCCGATTTGTCACACAATGGAGCTAGAGAATCATTTCTTTGCTCTGGAAAACCTCTGCCATATTGCTTTCACCTATTTGACTCCTTCAGATCTGCAAACCTCAAAGAGGGAGGAACTGGAGGGAGTAGTCTCTTGAGACAGCCTTAGCTGATTTGGTTCTGAGCGCTGAGATTAGGAGGGAGGAAATATTTCTGGACCAGGCCTGGAATCAGAGGAGCATATAACATCTCTATTTGGTAGATCCTCTTCTGTCAGATTCAACAAACCTGGAGTAACCTTTCCAGGAATTAGCATAACATTGACATGAGCTATGAAGATTCTTAGACAGTTTTTTCCTAAACTCCTTCTTTTTTCAACTCAGAGGAAGTTTTCATGGGACCCAATTACCATCAATTCAGGGGTAAATAGTGTCCCCATGGAGTTTGTTCGTTTAAAGTTCTTGATTCACTTTCTGTGACAAATTATATTTACTGTAAAATGTCTACTGTGGTTTTAAGGAGCTGAACAGATGTGAATAAGATTTTCAACACTAGCTCTTGATTAAGTGTCTTGAGTCGAGAGAGGAGGGAGGTGGTGGAATATGCTGTCAGCAAGACATACTTTGTTCTGAAGTTCAACAGTTATGTCTTACCTATGTGTTCTCAATACACATAACCAATCACAGAATGGGGATTAATCCCTTGACATAACAAGGCAAGGGTCGTGTTCAGTATGTCGAAAACGTGAAATGGGGAGGTACTACCTGAACTAGTCCAATAAGAACACATATTTTCATTATCTGTTTCAAAATGTTTTGCTACAGTGTGCCCTACTCAACAGGACCAGGATTTTAAGGGATAGAGAGGCGTCTATATCTGAAGTTGACATTCAAAGTCCTTTTGACATATCATCTCAATCCCATGAAACAGGTCACAGCCGTCAGTCTCTTGGCCGTGTTGTATTCCGCGGGTAGTTAATGAGAGGAAACAGCTATGGACCATGTTATCAAGGAGCAGAAAGCATCAGGTGATTTACCTGCCATCAGGACTGGATGTGTAGTGAACCACTGGGACTGTGGCGGAAGTAGAGGAGAGCTGTTCTAGGCCTGTCATCAGAGAAGGTAGCCAGAGGGAGGCTATAGTGTAGCTACATTGCTGATTGCTGAAAGTAAGGCAAACCCCTAAAATTGATTTTATTTCCCTTTTGATGACAAAATGTACAAAGATACAGTGGGGAAAAAAAGTATTTAGTCAGCCACCAATTGTGCAAGATCTCCCACTTAAAAAGATGAGAGAGGCTTGTAATTTTCATCATAGGTACACGTCAACTATGATGGACAAAATGAGAAAAAAAAATCCAGAAAATCACATTGTGGGATTTTTAATGAATTTATTTGCAAATTATGGTGGAAAATAAGTATTTGGTCAATAACAAAAGTTTCTCAATACTTTGTTATATACCCTTTGTTGGCAATGACACAGGTCAAACGTTTTCTGTAAGTCTTCACAAGGTTTTCACACACTGTTGCTGGTATTTTGGTCCATTCCTCCATGCATATCTCCTCTAGAGCAGTGATGTTTTGGGGCTGTCGCTGGGCAACATGGACTTTCAACTCCCCTCCAAAGATTTTCTATGGGGTTGAGATCTGGAGACTGGCTAGGCCACTCCAGGACCTTGAAATGCTTGTTACGAAGCCACTCCTTCGTTGCCCGGGCGGTGTGTTTGGGATCATTGTCATGCTGAAAGACCCAGCCACATTTCATCTTCAATGCCCTTGCTGATGGAAGGAGGTTTTCACTCAAAATCTCACGATACATGGCCCCATTCATTCTTTCCTTTACACAGATCAGTCGTCCTGGTCCCTTTGCAGAAAAACAGCCCCAAAGCATGATGTTTCCACCCCCATGCTTCACAGTAGGTATGGTGTTCTTTGGATGCAACTCAGCATTCTTTGTCCTCCAAACACGATGAGTTGGTTTGGTTTCATCTGACCATATGACATTCTCCCAATCCTCTTTTGGATCATCCAAATGCACTCTAGCAAACTTCAGACGGGCCTGGACATGTACTGGCTTAAGCAGGGGGACACGTCTGGCACTGCAGGATTTGAGTCCCTGGCAGCTTAGTGTGTTACTGATGGTAGGCTTTGTTACTTTGGTCCCAGCTCTCTGCAGGTCATTCACTAGGTCCCCCCTGTGTGGTTCTGGGATTTTTGCTCACCGTTCTTGTGATCATTTTGACCCCACGGGGTGAGATCTTGCGTGGAGCCCCAGATCGAGGGAGATTATCAGTGGTCTTGTATGTCTTCCATTTCCTAATAATTGCTCCCACAGTTGATTTCTTCAATCCAAGCTGCTTACCTATTGCAGATTCAGTCTTCCCAGCCTGGTGCAGGTCTACAATTTTGTTTCTGGTGTCCTTTGACAGCTCTTTGGTCTTGGCCATAGTGGAGTTTGGAGTGTGACTGTTTGAGGTTGTGGACAGGTGTCTTTTATACTGATAACAAGTTCAAACAGGTGCCATTAATACAGGTAACTAGTGGAGGACAGAGGAGCCTCTTAAAGAAGAAGTTACAGGTCTGTGAGAGCCAGAAATCTTGCTTGTTTGTGGGTGACCAAATACTTATTTTCCACCATAATTTGCAAATATATTCATTAAAAATCCTACAATGTGATTTTCTGGAGAAAAAAATCTCAATTTGTCTATCATAGTTGATGTGTACCTATGATGAAAATTACAGGCCTCTCTCATCTTTTTAAGTGGGATAACTTGCACAATTGGTGGCTGACTAAATACTTTTTTTCCCCACTGTATAAAATGAGTGTCTGGGTGAGTGTGTGTGCCTGAATGTCTATCTGTCTACCTGTCTCGCACTGGGGAAAAACTGGTTGAATCAACATTGTTTCCACGTCATTTCAACCCCAAAAATAAATGTGATGACGTTGAAAACTCAACTAAATGTAAATCAAAACTAGATATTGAACTGACATCTGTGCCCAGTATGCTGTCTCTCTCTCTCTTGTCTGTAAATATGAGAGTCTCTGCTGGATGTCTTTATAATTAATTGTACAGCTAGTTGGAAGCTTTACAGTGACTTCAGAAAGTATTCATACCCCTTGACTTATTCCACATTTTGTTGTGTTACAGCCTGAATTCAAAATGGATGACATACAGTGGGGAGAACAAGTATTTGATACACTGCCGGTTTTGCAGGTTTTCCTACTTACAAAGCATGTAGAGGTCTGTAATTTTTATCATAGGTACACTTCAACTGTGAGAGACGGAATCTAAAACAAAAATCCAGAAAATCACATTGTATGATTTTTAAGTAATTAATTTGCATTTTATTGCATGACATAAGTATTTGATCACCTACCAACCAGTAAGAATTCCGGCTCTCACAGACCTGTTAGTTTTTCTTTAAGAAGCCCTCCTGTTCTCCACTCATTACCTGTATTAACTGCACCTGTTTGAACTCGTTACCTGTATAAAAGACACCTGTCCACACACTCAATCAAACAGACTCCAACCTCTCCACAATGGCCAAGACCAGAGAGCTGTGTAAGGACATCAGGGATAAAATTGTAGACCTGCACAAGGCTGAGATGGGCTACAGGACAATAGGCAAGCAGCTTGGTGAGAAGGCAACAACTGTTGGCGCAATTATTAGAAAATGGAGGAAGTTCAAGATGACGGTCAATCACCCTCGGTCTGGGGCTCCATGCAAGATCTCACCTCGTGGGGCATCAATGATCATGAGGAAGGTGAGGGATCAGCCCAGAACTACACGGCAGGACCTGGTCAATGACCTGAAGAGAGCTGGGACCACAGTCTCAAAGAAAACCATTAGTAACACACTACGCAATCATGGATTAAAATCCTGCAGCGCACGCAAGGTCTCCCTGCTCAAGCCAGCGCATGTCCAGGCCCATCTGAAGTTTGCCAATGACCATCTGGATGATCCAGAGGAGGAATGGGAGAAGGTCATGTGGTCTGATGAGACAAAAATAGAGCTTTTTGGTCTAAACTCCACTCGCCGTGTTTGGAGGAAGAAGAAGGATGAGTACAACCCCAAGAACACCATCCCAACCGTGAAGCAATGGTGGAAACATCATTCTTTGGGGATGCTTTTCTGCAAAGGGGACAGGACGACTGCACCGTATTGAGGGGAGGATGGATGGGGCCATGTATCGTGAGATCTTGGCCAACAACCTCCATCCCTCAGTAAGAGCATTGAAGATGGGTCGTGGCTGGGTCTTCCAGCATGACAACGACCCGAAACACACAGCCAGGGCAACTAAGGAGTGGCTCCGTAAGAAGCATCTCAAGGTCCTGGAGTGGCCTAGCCAGTCTCCAGACCTGAACCCAATAGAAAATCTTTGGAGGGAGCTGAAAGTCTGTATTGCCCAGCAACAGCCCCGAAACCTGAAGGATCTGGAGAAGGTCTGTATGGAGGAGTGGGCCAAAATCCCTGCTGCAGTGTGTGCAAACCAGGTCAAGACCTACAGGAAACGTATGATCTCTGTAATTGCAAACAAAGGTTTCTGTACCAAATATTAAGTTCTGCTTTTCTGATGTATCAAATACTTATGTCATGCAATAAAATGCAAATTAATTACTTAAAAATCATACAATGTGATTTTCTGGATTTTTGTTTTAGATTCCGTCTCTCACAGTTGAAGTGTACCTATGATAAAAATTACAGACCTCTACATGCTTTGTAAGTAGGAAAACCTGCAAAATCGGCAGTGTATCAAATATTTGTTCTCCCCACTGTATAATTTTTTGGTCACCCATCTACACACAATACCCCATCATGACAAAATGAAAACATGTTTTAACATTTTATTTGCAAATGTATTACAAATGAAATACAGTATCTCATTTACATAGGTACTCACACCCCTGAGTCAATACTTTAGTAGAAGCACCTTTTGAAGGGATTACAGCTGTGAGTCTTTCTAGGTAAGTTTAAGAGCTTTCCACACCTGGATTGTGCAACATTTGCCCATTTTTCTTTTCAAAATTCTTCAAGTTCTGTCGAATTGGTTGTTGATCATTGCTAGACAACCATTTTCAGGTCTTGCCATAGACTTAAGTCAAAACTGTAACTCGGCCACTCAGGAACATTCACTGTCTTCTTGGTAAGCAACTCCAGTGTAGGATTTGGCCTTGTGTTTTAGGTTATTGTCCTGCTGAAAGGTGAATTCATCTCCCAGTGTCTGGTGGAAAGCAGACTTAACCAGGTTTTCCTCTAGGATTTTACCTGTGCTTAGCTCCATTCCGTTTCTTTTTTATCCTGAAAAACTCCCCAGTCCTTAACGATTACAAGCAAACCCATAACATGATGCAGCCACCGCTATGCTTGAAAATATGGAGCGTGGTACTCAGTAATGTATTGTATTGTATTTGCCCAAAACATAACAGGCCAAAAGGTAATTGCTTTGCCAAATTTTTTGCAGTTTTACTTTGGTGCCTAGTTGCAAACAGGATGCATGTTTTGGAATATTTTTATTCTGTACAGGCTTCCTTCTTTTCACTCTGTCAATTAGGTTAGAATTGTGAAGTAACTACAATGTTGTTGATTCATCCTCAGTTTTCACCTATCACAGCCATTAAACTCTGTACATTCTTTTAAGTCACCATTGGCCTCATGGTGAAATCCCTGAGCGGTTTCCTTCCTCCCCGGAAAATTGAGTTAAGAAGGACACCTGCATTTTTGTAGTGTCTGTGTGTGTTGATACACCATCCAAAGTGTAATTAATAACTTCACCATGCTCAAAGGGATATTCAATGTCTGTATTTTTACCCATGTACCAATAGGTGCCCTTCTTTGCGAGGCATTGGAAAACCTCCCTGGTCTTTATGGTTGAATCTGTGTTTGAAATTCACTGCTCGACTGTAGGGACCTTACAGATAATTGTATCTGTGGGGCACAGAGATGAGGTAGTCATTCAAAAGTCCTGTTAAACACTATTATTGCACACAGAGTGAGTCCATGCAACTTATTATGTGACTTGTTAAGCAGATGTTTACTTATGAACTTAATTAGAATTGCCATAACAAAGGGGTTGAATACTTATTGACTCAAGACATTTCAACTTTTAATTTTGTATTAATTAGTAAAAAATTGACATTATGGGGTATTGTTTGTAGGCCAGTTATAAAACATCTCAATTTAATACATTTTAAATTCTTGCTGTAACACAACAAAATGTGGAAAAAGTCAAGGGGTGTGAATACTTTCTGAAGGCACTGTATATAAATAGTCCCCAGAGTCATTCCACAGGAGAGAACAGTCTATGTCAATATACAGTAGAAGGAAAACCTGTTGGAACAATGTCCCGAAAAAAATGCAAGGCCTGGTATTTCCATTGAGCATAACGGGTTGTGCAAAGTACTCTACTGGACTATACATGTGATGAAAGGAGTTGAAAGAGACTGTATTATGGGCAAATACCAACCAGTAGTTGGGGATGGTGACAAATGTTGAACTCTGAATTGCACCGGCCACTGAAATACAATGAATGATTTATCCCAATGAATGCCACGTCTGGACTGTAGCCAGTTACGATCAAGTATTGACTAGCTCACTGAATTGTACATAGGTTATAAGGCAGCCATTTAAACAAAGACCATGATATTGGGAAGATGGAGCTGTAGATTTCTCTCAAGGTGTTGTAGAAGAGGAGTAGATTGGAGTGGGATCCAATGTTGCCCGCTACAAAGGAGAGCATGCTTATGTCCTGGGATTGTGAGAGTGGTAACTTTAAACTTTAAAGGGGCAATCTGCTTTTCAAACAACAACAAAGCGGTCACCCTGCCACGTTTTTAGATAAACAGCTTAGGGATAGGCTGGAGAAATGTAACCACTCTCAAATTCCTAGATGTGGCTATGAATGCAAGGACTGACTGACTATCCAAATGTCACGTCTCCTCCCATTGCTCCCCTCCTGCGCTCTGAATCGCCGGTCTACTGAGCCACCGGTCTGAGCACACCACCTCGGCAACACCGGAATGGAAACCCAACGCACCCTAATTACCTCCAGCGCACCTGCACCTCATCATCTCATCACTACCCCTATTTAGCCCTGGACTGTTCTGTAGGATGTTGTGTGTGATTGTTTTGCTTCGTGTCATGTACTCTATCTTTGTTAATTCTCTTTGTCATTGTTTGAATAAACCTTGACCTTGTTAATTCCTGCGTCTGCGTCCTGCCTCTTCGTATACACAGTACTAGTCACATAAAAAGTATAGTTTTAACCATGTTTTGAGTCTACACAGTGTTTGTTTACAATTACATTGTTAACAAACAATGGAATAAAACAAGCTTAAAATGTGGGTGCTGATGGGGTAATACAGTTGAACTAAGCTCATGAGGCCCTTCTAAGTTATATTCTTCAAGAATCAATGTCTACATTTCATTAATTCAGAAGTCCAAAGATGGATGTAGTAATCACAGATTGCCCCTTTAACATTCTTGATCTATGTGCACATCTAGCTATCAACCAGGATCTAGTATATGCACATCTAGATACAGTAATACATTTGGTTCTGGTGGGTAGATAATTTACTACCTTGGCTGATAAGCAGTGGATCAATCTACAACCCATGGTTTTAATTTCGTAAGGGTACAAAGAGTCACCGCTGAGTACAAACATTATGCTGTCATCACTTACAGTAATATAAGAAAGAGCGGACACATCTTGGACTATTTAAACCCATATAGCAGTCTTAGGCAATAATTATAATGCATCTTTGCTTCCTCAAAAATTCCTATGTCCTTTCCTTATGAGAGAACACTGTCACGTACCAGAAATTACTTTCCTCTATCAACTTGAAAAAACGGGTTATGTGAAAATAATACTGTATGCTGAAAACAATAGATGCACTAACAATACTTTAGGCCTGTTGGTCAAAAGAAATGGTGCGTAAGGAAGAGCTTTTGCCATAATAGCTTCACCCATCCAGTATTTACAGAAAACTATGATAGGGCTTGACTTGCATCCATCCTTGTTCTGAATCCTCCCATGACAACCGCCCCTAAAAGTGGAATACCAATGGCAATAGCGGGAGAAACCATTTAATTCCATTGGTTGTTCTACCATCTAGCACCTCCCCTTACTGTAAGTAAGCTCCAAGATGGTGGAATATTGACCACCTTTAACTTCTGTGGCTGCATCCAGTAGACCTTCTTGTATACATCTGTTTACCAACCTAAAGATTTCTGGGAGAAAGATGATTCCTCCCAAACAGTTTTTCTTATTTAGAAAGATGTCCTGAAATGTTACGTTTTTGATTTTATTTGCTTTCTTTACTGTTACAAACTACATTTAAAACATTTTACTGCAGTGGGCTAAATCAGGGTCACACAGAGTGTTTCTTGGTAGTCTTAAACAAATCTGCTGTGAAACAAAAGTATACATTTCACATAAATGGTTATGGTCTTTAAAAAAAGAAGACACCTTTACCATGTCAGATATAGAGTTGAAAATGTATAACATTTTTAGTTTGCATCCCAATGTTACACTTTATATAGATCTCAATAGACTGAAATATAACACAACCGTTTGATATAAAAACATTGGATTTCCGGTGGGCTTTTTGAAATAATGTTGATTAATTATGAAATTATTAATCATATTAATAACATTCCACCCATGAGGCCACTAAAGGGTGATTTGGTCATTTGACTGCAGGAAAGGTATACGAGAATGTACGTTCCTAGGATTTATCTTCAATCCTAGGAACATACATTCCATACTTCCTTCCAAGAAATGGTTGACTCGTGGATCAAATGTTAGAGAATTATATAGTGGGCTTCTTTGCTAGAGGCGAAACAACCTCAGACCCAGCTAGGGGACTTTAATGGAGAATGGAAATAATTAGCTAGGTCTCCAAGGAAACGCCTGCCAAATATTTATATGAATAATTTCTCCAACCAGAGCTCTCACACCATAATGAAGTGAATTATTCCCCCACTTTTGTGGCAGTCTACTACCAAGAAACCAGCATTGTTTCCAAATGTTATTGACTCCTGTTTGCTCCTTTACATGCATTACGTTGGGCAGAGTGAATTTATACAGCAGATGGAAGACATACAGTGGGGAAAAAAAGTATTTAGTCAGCCACTATTTGTGCAAGTTCTCCCGCTTAAAAAGATGAGAGAGGCCTGTAATTTTCATCATAGGTACACGTCAACTATGAAAGACAAATTGAGAATCCAGAAAATCACATTGTAGGATTTTTAATGAATTTATTTGCAAATTATGGTGGAAAATAAGTATTTGGTCACCTACAAACAAGCAAGATTTCTGGCTCTCACAGACCTGTAACTTCTTCTTTAAGAGGCTCCTCTGTCCTCCACTCGTTGCCTGTATTAATGGCATCTGTTTGAACTTGTTATCAGTATAAAAGACACCTGTCCACAACCTCAAACAGTCACACTCCAAACTCCACTATGGCCAAGACCAAAGAGCTGACAAAGGACACCAGAAACAAAATTGTAGACCTGCACCAGGCTGGGAAGACTGAATCTGCAATAGGTAAGCAGCTTTGTTTGAAGAAATCAACTGTGGGAGCAATTATTAGGAAATGGAAGACATACAAGACCACTGATAATCTCCCTCGAACTGGGGCTCCACGCAAGATCTCACCCCGTAGGGTCAAAATGATCACAAGAACGGTGAGCAAAAAATCCCAGAACCACACGGGGGGACCTAGTGAATGACCTGCAGAGAGCTGGGACCAAAGTAACAAAGCCTACCATCAGTAACACACTACGCCGCCAGGGACTCAAATCCTGCAGTGCAAGACGTGTCCGCCTGCTTAAGCCAGTACATGTCCAGGCCTGTCTGAAGTTTGCTAAAGTGCATTTGGATGATCCAGAAGAGGATTGGGAGAATGTCATATGGTCAGATGAAACCAAAATAGACCTTTTTGGTAAAAACTCAACTCGTCGTGTTTGGAGGACAAAGAATGCTGAGTTGCATCCAAAGAACACCATACCTACTGTGAAGTATGGGGGTGGAAACATCATGCTTTGGGGCTGTTTTTCTGCAAAGGGACCAGGACGACTGATCCGTGTAAAGGAACGAATGAATGGGGCCATGTATCGTGAGATTTTGAGTGAAAACCTCCTTCCATCAGCAAGGGCATTGAAGATGAAACGTGGCTGGGTCTTTCAGCATGACAATGATCCCAAACACATCGCCCGGGCAATGAAGGAGTGGCTTCGTAAGAAGCATTTCAAGGTCCTGGAGTGGCCTAGCCAGTCTCCTGATCTCAACCCCATAGAAAATCTTTGGAGGGAGTTGAAAGTCTGTGTTGCCCAGCGACAGCCCCAAAACATCACTGCTCTAGAGGAGATCTGCATGGAGGAATGGGCCAAAATACCAGCAACAGTGTGTGAAAACCTTGTGAAGACTTACAGAAAACGTTTGACCTGTGTCATTGCCAACAAAGGGTATATAACAAAGTATTGAGAAACTTTTGTTATTGACCAAATACTTATTTTCCACCATAATTTGCAAATAAATTCATTAAAAATCCTACAATGTGATTTTCTGGATTTTTTCTCTCTCATTTTGTCTGTCATAGTTGACGTGTACCTATGATGAAAATTACAGGCCTCTCATCTTTTTAAGTGGGAGAACTTGCACAATTGGTGGCTGACTAAATACTTTTTTCCCCCACTGTATGTACGGAAATATATACCCGTAACCAACTTTTTACTACAGTATTGTCAAAAGGTTTTTGCTGAGTGCATACTGTATCCTTTGTAAAATGTGTAATGGCATCAGGATAAGAGCAGTTGCTCATATTCAATTTATATCACCCCATTTCTTAAACCTTTAAATTAAACATTCTCTTTCTGTGACAAATGCTAACATGTGAAAAACATCTGTTTCAGGGAAAAACAGACTCTCCTTGCAGCAAGGATTGTAGGATTGGTAATTATCAATGGTAATGTAAGCTGTGAGCAGACTTCCTACAGAGGAAACCTCCCTCGTGCTATCTCCAGCCTGTAACAACCCCCTTCACAACAACACCAGGTTCACAGAAACAGTTCTACACATGACGGAGCTGCCCTGCCAACAATACCATAATCGCTTTCCCTCTTTCAACGTGACGTTTCAAGGGTCTTGTTCATCTGTGAAAGACATCTACCTCCTTGACACAGAGGACCTGTGTGGCCAATAAATGAGAGAACAAAAACAGAAGATACCCGGAATAAGTTGTTTTATAGGAGGAGAGAAATACATGTTCAAGATGCTCTTTGGTTTGTATCTAAGTAAACATACACCACAACATTTTTGGGGAGTCTCCCATACATTTTGCGTACCTGTATGTTCTTACTTTTTCCAATATCCTCAAAACTATGGAGACCCTAAGGCGCAAAGTTCATGTGGCAGGTTTTAATTCATGTCATGTTTCACACAACATTTTCATGAAAGTAGCGGCTTAAATGTACCGTAATCAACCAATATTATTGGAAACATGAAACCGTGACCTGTGGTTCCCATGGTAATTGATGAAGATTAAAATGTTTTTCTGCCTCATTGGCTGCTTTGATCATGTGATTTGAAACCCATCTGGACTCAAGAGGGTTATGTTGTTTTTATCCCCTGGCAGGCATGTTTCTGTCAGGCATGTGTTCAGGGGAAGCCCCCCAAGCCCCAATGTATATGGGGGCCTTCAGTGCCCACATATGAACACCCACTGCTGCAGTGAACCCAGCGTTGACTTACAATTCCCCAATGAGAAATGAATTACTTCCTCCTAAGCTTTCCTGCTGAACCGAGGCACAACATCCTGCGCATTCAGCAATTCATGAACCATCAAACTGGTCTTAAACTACCTGCCACTTGTTCGTGGGCTTACAAAAACAAAGAAACATTTGATTTGGTCATATGTTGCTACTGATCGCAATGATTCTTTAATGGTGATGAACAACCCTAAACAGATTTTCAAGGTGATGTTGGAGCCCTTGAAGGGCGTTCAAACAGGACTTCTCAAACAGACCGGCCACTAAGGCTGTCTGCAGTGACAGATGAGGAAATCTTAGTTAATTTTTGTTAATCTTAGTTAATTTCATCCTATGCTTATGTTGAACTATACATGCAAGATTCCTACACATATGAATGATTCTAAAAAAGGTACATGCACAAAGTTTATCAGTCCTCAATTATAAGAGAAGACATGGTTCCCCCAAAAGATCATGAGAAGATCAAAAGAATACCTTCATCAATTATGAATTCAAACTTCTAGGGAAACTGGAGGTGGTACAATGCAGAACTAATACATTAAGGCTGAAAATGAGAGCTGCACAAAATGTCTCAGTTCGACGAACATAAAAGCGCAAAAGAGACGGGTTGAAATGCTTACATCGCTAAACTTCCGAACCACATGTACAATTTGTTTTACATGGTTGTAGGGAAATTATTCGCACGTAGTGAAACATTTGAGGAGAGCCAGCATAACAAATGCTATGCTGGCCTTATCACGCAGTCGTGCACGACATCCAAGAAAATAGATATTGGAAATATCTTTTGGATAAAAAAATGGATGATGGATTGTAAAGAAACCGTTATTGTAGTAAAACAACAATGCATAGTCTTTTATTTATGACAGAATTATGACAGTTGGTCTTTGTCACTCCAGCCAAAATTGTATTGAGGAACACAATTGTCTCAGGGGAGTAAGACATGTGGAGTATCATCATGTTTTGTGAGACAGACGAGACAGTGCATGGCTCATATTTGCAGAGCAACAGACCATGAAATGTTGACTACCGCTCCAGTCTCAGGAACTCGACCAAGTCTTTCATGAGATGTCTGGCGGGTTCACCGCAAGGGATGTAGGATATTACTCATCTTTATGTTAAATGACCTATACTACTTCTCAACCAAACCATATACATTATTTGCTCAGTTGAAACACAAGTACATCCACATGCTTGATGTAGAAAAACTACATTTTACCTTCACTTTTCTAAATACCAGGCAATTAAGAAGAAAACATCAACAACCATGATACAGCGGTGAATCAGTACACATACAGTATGTAGGCCTACAATATGAACTATTCTGAAATAGTATCACTTGTTAGTGCTTTAAGCAGGAGACTGTTACTGTCATTTTTTTAAACTTGCTAAAAGCTACTCATGAAAAGCTGGACTGAACATGTTTTTGAGTGCAAGCGGGGGATTTAATATAGGTTTAACACACTTTGAATGTCCTCAAGGCTTCCAATAGAATTGTCAGAGACTGTTAGGAAATTGGCAAGCAACCTATCTGTTTTCTGTTTACTGACATTTGACGAGGGGACTGACTTGACTTGAAAAGATGAAGAAATACTCAAGTTCATATCCTTCAACTTAATCTGACACCAAACCCCAGAGGAGAAAATACTCTATCCATGCAGAAAGGATTTTGACAATGATAGATGGTCATAATGGGACCAAAAGCACTGTTATGGTATATGACTTCATACAGATGTAGGATCTTAATTTGATCACCCTGTTCCAGGAGAACTTTCCTGCAATGCAAGAAATGTAAAACTTGTAGTGTCTTTGAGGTTTTAAAAGCTTGTAATTTCCACTTAGAATGTATCAACCCCTACAAAAACTGTCCATTAATTACAATCCACATAATAATTCACATTTCCTGTTGCTGCAGGATTATTTTCCTGCTGTAGCAAACTAGCTCAAATTAAGATCCTACATATGTACTACAACAACGCCCATCTTTGAATAGTCACTTTTCTCTTTAAGAGGCTTAAGTCACTTATCAAACAGAAAAGTAAATCAATCAAGATTTGTGAGCATAAGCAATTCTGTGACAAATACCATTCTAAACCACCCCAAGATGGGATGCAGGCCCAAGTCTAAGGATGGATGTTTTTTGCTCTTTCTTTCCTGATACAAATTACTTCCCCAAAAGGTATACAAATGACACAAAAAAACAAATACAATCTCTATTGCCTCATTAATGGCAGAAGTTTTAGTGATTTGCTTCGCTCCCAGCCCATACGCAGACTATCCTGCTCTTTCATTCTGAAGAACTTGGAGCAATTCGGCTTTTTTGGCATAGTGGCAAACATTGTGTTCCTCCAAACCCAAGTGGCCACAAGTTGGGGAAGAATTCTGCAAACAGATGCAGAAAATCTTAAAGCTTCATGGAACTGGGGTAATAAAGCCATATCTCCTTACATTAGACAATAAGGTCAAAATCAAACTCCACGGTTCCTGGGAACTTTCACTGACAGAGGGATCTCTGCCCTCTAAACCAACACCTTAGGCTAAATCTGATTGTATAGCCTCCATCTTTATTGTATAGCCTTTATTGTATAGTTTACACTCCTCTGCAACACCAGGATAATCACTAGGTATAAAACAAATGTGCATGCAGCTGATGTCAAACTTTTATAGTAGCTCCTTTTTTCCACAGAAGAGAAAAAAAAACATGGTGCTCCATAGTATGTTTATTCCAGATGCTTCCACAGATACATTAGTCACCCCCATGTGTCCAGTGAGAGGGGGGTATCCTGTCCTACAATCCATTATGGAATGTGCCAGTGTGGTTTATCATGCTGAGGTCTGTGAGTCACGAGGAACCAAGATCTATTATTTCCTTCGGAAAAAGTAATGAACATGGTAAAGTTACCAGTAACACAGGCTACCTTACATATGCATTTGTAACATTTACCGAGAAAATAAAGTGCTAAATAAATCACAGTGAATATGTGGTGAAATACTGGAGCATTGTGAGCTGGATTCCTGTGTACTTTTTCATAAAATCCTGTCTAGGTAAAGTATTCTTTCTTAGGAAGGTGGTTAGAAAAGCCATACCTCCTTGTGTCATCACCTTGATTGCTGCTGCAGTGGAGCTGATGGATAGATGGATAGATGGATGGAGAGGGAAAGCGAAGCCTCAGGGAAGGTTTTGTTACAAATAGGTGATAGGTGAGTAATGACAGCTCGGTATAACATTATTTATATAATGTTGCTGGGGCTGTGGTTGCTACAGGTAAAGTGTTTTCTGTGTTGCTGACTGCTTTCCTGCCTGCAGAGAGATTTGTCTTGTCATTGGTCTTATTTTTGTTCCGAGGTGCTGTTGATGTGCCAACTTCATGGAATTCAAATCCAAATCATAAATCACAGCGCTCACCTACCTAGAGACATCCATTTGATCTTTGGTTTTACTTAGCTCCTTTTTTATCCCTTCCTGTTGAGTCCGCTTAATTCAAGATTGAGCAGATCCATGTGTTTCTTGTTTCCTTCAATACTAGCTGTGCTTGCACCGCTTGCTTTTTGACGTCCACCAGAAACTGCTTATTGCTTCTTCTGAAAATCCTGTTTTGTATCAGTAATCAGTACAGATACCGTATCTTCATTTGACCCAGTTTCTCACAGCAGGAAAATAGGAAATGTGAATTATTATGTGGATTATAATTAATGTCATTTTTTTGTAGGGGTTGATACATTTATCTTTAGGGCAAATTAAGTCTGAAATGTAAATTTTTATTACAGGAAAGTATTTTCAAACCTCGTATACACTACAAGTTTGCATTTCCTGGAAAATTCCTGCAACAACAGGATGATTAAATTAAGATATGGCATCTCCCTTATGGAAAAAACACATGATTTAACATGTGACATTTCCACATGTTTTGCACATGTACAATTTGATTTCACATGTGAAATTTCATATGTGAAATTATGTGAAACAATGTGGTTTTGGAACACTTCATATGTGAGAATATTTCACATGAAGTTTCACGTGGATATATTTCACGAGATTTCACAGGTGATGCCCTGCAAACAAAAATTAGCCGTTAGGATGTCCCCGGAACGTCACACATCTCCAGTGTTTCCAATGTAAATACTGTATTTGACACATTTTCACATACATGATGTACAATGCCTTCGGAAAGTATTCAGACCCCTTGACTTTTTCCACATTTTGTTACGTTACAGTCTTATTCTAAAATTGATTAAATAAATAAAAATCCTCATCAATCTACACACAATACCCAATAATAACAAAACGAAAACAGGTTTTTAGACATTTTTGCACATTTATTAAAAATTTAAAACTGAAATACCTTATTTACATAAGTATTCAGACTGTTTGCTATGAGACTCGAAATTGAGCTCAGGTGCATCCTGTTTCCATTGATCATCCTTGAGATGTTTCTACAACTTGATTGGGGTCCACCTGTGGTAAATTCAATTGATTGGACATCATTTGGAAAGGCACACACCTGTCTATATAAGGTCCCACTGTTGACAGTGCATGTCAGAGCAATAACCAAGCCATGAGGTCGAAGGAATTGTCCGTAGAGCTCCGAGACAGGATTGTGTCGAGGCACAGATCTGGGGAAGAGTACCAAAAAATGTCTGCAGCTTTGAAGGTCCCCAAGAACACAGTGGCCTCCATCATTCTTAAATGGAAGAAGTTTGGAACCACCAAGACTCTTCCTAGAGCTGGCCACCCAGCAAAACTGAGCAATCGGGGGAGAAGGGTCTTGGTCAGGGAGGTGACAGAGAACCCGATGGTCACTCTGACAGAGCTCTAGAGTTCCTCTGTGGAGAACCTTCCAGAAGGACAACCATCTCTGCAGCACTCCACCAATCAGGGCTTAATGGTAGAGTGACCAAACGGAAGCCACTCCTCAGTAAAAGGCACATGACAGCCCGCTTGGAGTTTGCCAAAAGGTACCTAAAGACTCAGACCATGAGAACAAGATTCTCTGGTCTGATGAAACCAAGATTGAACTTTTTGGCCTGAATGCCAAGAGTCACGTCTGGAGGAAACATGGCACCATCCCTACAGTGAAGCATGGTGGCGACAGCATCATGCTCTGGGGATGTTCTTCAGCGGCAGGGACTTGGAGACTAGTCAGGATCGAGGGAAAGATGAACGGAGCAAAGTACAGAGAGATCCTTGATGAAAACCTGCTCCAGAGTGCTCAGGACCTCAGACTGGGGCAAAGGTTCACCTTCCAACAGTACAACGACCCTAAGCACACAGCCAAGACAACACAGGAGTGGCTTCGGGACAAGTCTCTGAATGTCCTTGAGTGGCCCAGCCATAGCCCACATTTGTAAAGAATAACATGTTTTCACCTTAAATGTGAATTGTGAAAACCTAACCCTCACATGTGGAATTGCATTTTCACATGTAAAAGTTTTCACGTGAAAATCGAATTTGCACTTTCACATGTGAAAATCGAATTTGCACTTTCACATGTGAAAATCTAACTCTCACTTTTGGAATCTCATTTTAACATGTGAAAAACATTCACATGTGAAAATCGAATTTGCAGTTTTACATCCCAAGTTGTCACATTTATTTCACATGAGATCATGTTTTCACATGTGCTCAAACGTTTTCACGTGTTGTTTTATATTATCACATGTTGCTTTTACATGTTGACACGTTATCACATTAACTTCACATAAGATCACGTGATCACATGAGAAATTCATGTGATTTTTCCATAAGGGCTGTACTTCTAACCAACTTTTGTTTTGTCAATCCACAGATGTGTGATAACTCACAATAACAATTGGATAAAACTTGATACACTATATATCCATAATAACCGACAAAGCTTACAGAAACATTAACACGTAAATCGTGGATAAGCTCCACGACTCCCCTTTTTCTCCCTCTGGCCATCTCTGGAGTAGACTTGCACATGGGAACCTGTGCATGCTGGGAAGGGGAACGTGGTGGGGAGTGGGAAAGGGGAAATGCTGGAGACATGATGAATGGAGGATGGGAGAAACAATGACCTCAGCACTGAGATCTGTTCACCACATCAGGCCAGGAGGCCGGAGAGACTGAGAGGCTGGCCTAATTACCAAGTTTCCTGGAGCCACGGAGTGAGCAGAGGCCCTGGCCTGGCCTCTTACTGGGCTGAAAAGTGATGAAGGTTTACGCCACTGTGTGGTACTGACATTTTGAGTCAGAGTTGACTTTCTTTTTAGAGGAGATTTGGGGGTGAGGGGGGTAGGAATGCCCCCTGTCATGGCTGATTTACTGATTTACTTTAGCCTTCAGACACCAAAGGCTTTTTGTCAATACTTTTTGACATTTTATATCTTTACTGTCTTCACAGTGAAATGAAATGTCCTTTGGACCTACTGAATATTTAACTGTATCAGCAAAGATACATGATGTGAACACATCAACAACAATAGCTGTTGAAAGGACAGCACATTTTAAATTTAGGTAATTACAAAGGTTAAACTGAGTCATCCGTCTAACATTTGTTTGACATTCTGTGGTCCAGAGAAAGCCTTGAGCTGATTATAAATCCTCTAATGTGGCCTTAACTTCGAACAGTACCACCAAAAGCATTCCCAAGTCTAGACACTAGGCTAAACAGTATACTTTAACTGCAATATAATGGACCAACTTCAAACCATTCCCTGACAGTGTGTACTTTGATTTTTTCCCTCAAAGCAGCCTGGTCTGATAGACGTAACATAGTAAACTAAATCCAGGACATTCAAATTAGTATGATACGTTACATTTGGTATGGTTACATAAGACAGATAGTTACTTAAGGCAAAAATGAATGTAGGGTGGTTGGTCGGGGTGGATGGGTAGCTGTATATTGCAAATGTCTAGCAACCCAAAGGTTGCGAGTTCGAATCTCATCACGGACAACTTTAGCATTTTAGCTAATAAGCAACTTTTCAACTACTTACTACTTTTGAGCTACTTTGTAACTACTTAGCATGTTAGCTAACCCTTCCCCTAACCCTAACCTTAACCCTTTTAACTAACCCTTCCCCTAACCATAATCTTAACCCTTTAACCTAACTCCTAAACTTAACCCTAACCTTAACCCCTAACTCTAACCCCTAGTTTAGCTAACGTTAACGCCTAGCTAGAATACGTAAATAATAATATGCCATTTAGCAGACGCTTTTATCCAAAGCGACTTACAGTCATGCGTGCATACATTTTTGTGTATGGGTGGTCCCGGGGATCGAACCCACTACCTTGGCGTTACAAGCGTCGTGCTCTACCAGCTGAGCTACAGAGGACCACGTAACATATCATACTTTTAGAAAATGTGTAACATGTAGTACGTTTTGCAAATCCGTAACATATTCTACATTTGCAAATTCGTAACATATAATATGAGTTGTAATTCGAAACATATCTTACGAATTGGGTGATGGACATCCACAAATTAATACATACCATATGAAAAGTAACATATCATAATAAAAGCAGTGTCTTGGTTTTACATACAGAATAATACGAAATGCTCTGAGACCAGGTTGCTCATAGATGTGTTGGTGTAAGCAATAGCTGGAACTCCTCTTAGCTGGACAAAGGCTGGGTGAAGCTATTATAATATTTTCTGTCTAGTGTGAAGGCATTAAAATAAAAGAGCACTCCTCCAGATGTGGGACTTGTTGGAAGGTATGTAGGTTTGAGATAAGGCCTTCAAAGGTCTAGTCTGAACATGATACATGTTGGTATAAAATGAAATTGGGGTGGTCGCACTCTCGCGACCACCCCGTGAGAACCCTCTGTGGCCATGAAAAGGTGGGGTTGTGTAGTGCTAACCAGGGAAGACCCAACACAACAGGGGACTCAATAATAAAAAAAGTGACTTGCTCTCTATGGGTCTCTTGTGTACCCATCGTGACTGGTGCTGTAACCTCCCTAACAAACCCTGCCCTAATGGTCGACTGTCAAGTGCTTGGATGGGCAGTGGAATGGATAGGGGAACCAATGTAATACCTAGACTATGTGCTAACGACCTGTCCATAAATTTCCCAGCTGCGCCTGAATCGACCAGCGCCTTACACTGGGGAACTACCGTGTAATCAGGGAAGTGGATGTGTAGGGTACAGTGTGCAGCAGAGGGCTCTGAACAAGTGTGGGTGTTCGATGCCTGGGGTGACACGAGAGTGCCCTGCCTGCCGCCTCTAGACCCAAAAGAACGCTGACGACAGCGTGCAGTATAATGTCCTCTCGTGCCACAAGAGTGCCACTGGCGCTGTCGTCCTCCACTCTCCCGGATCGCCACACCACCCATCTCCATCATCTCGTGATCCGGGTTGGGGGGGCGGAACAGGCAGGCCCCTTCCAGGACGTCCTCTAGAAGCCAGCAGGTTGTCCAACCAGCCATATCCACAAGTTGACTGAAGGACAACGTGGTGTCCCGGCAGGCTAGCTCCCTTCGGACGTCCTCTCGCAGGTGGCACCAGAAGTGGTCACTGAGGGCCCGCTCGTTCCACCCGGACCCAACCGCTAGAGTCCTGAACACCAGGGCAAAGACCTGTGTGGTCCTCGTCCCCTGCCTCAAATGGACCAGCCGAGCGAACTCCCCGTAGTTGTCCAACGCAGCTCCTCCTTCACTCCAGACCGCATTGGCCCACTCCAGGGCTTTGCCCAAGAGGCAGGAGACGAGGGTGGACACCTTCTCCCGCTCCGAGGGAGCCGGGCTGATGGTGGCGAAATAGAGGTCCAGCTGCAGGAGGAAACCCTGGCAGCAGGCCGCTGTCCCATCATACTCCCTCGGTCGGGACAGGTGAATCCCTCTGGGTGCTGGGGTGTGGGTGGCTGGATCCGGTAGTGCAGCTGGTCCCGAAGGATCGGATCCTCTCCCCTCCAGGCATTGGAAGACCTGGAAAATCCAATCCATCGCTTCGCCCAAACTGGCTAGCATATTCGAATGCTCCCGGACCCGGTCCACGACTCCAGACTTATTCCCAGTTCCTGCTGACTCCATGTTTTCGGGTGTGTGATTCTGTAGTGTGTGATGTTGGACAGAGTAAGACGCAGGAGAGGAAATCACATAATAATTTGTTTAATCAATAAACAGAGGTACGCAGCAATGCGTAATACACCCCAGTGCGGACAAATGGTGTACTGGGGAAATAAAGGCACACGGGTGAATAACCCAGCGATACACAATAGAATCGAGCTCCACCGAGCTATAATCTCCTCTCCAATAAAAAATCACACACAAAGACAAGGGGGCAGAGGGAACACTTATACAGGTATGATGAGGGGATATGAACCAGGAGTGTGTAATAAACAAGACAAAACAAATGGAATGAAGATATGAGGAGCAGCAGTGGCTAGAAGGCTGGTGACGACGAACGCCGAAGCCTGCCCGAACAAGGAGAGGAGGCAGCTTCGGAGGAAGTCGTGACAGGGTGTGACTACTTTCTGAAGGCACAACAATACACTTGTGAAGTTGCCAACACCTTTTTGTCGCAAAATGCCCCCCATGTTGAACAATATGACTATAAAGTCATTCCAAGGTTCATATTCTTAAAATGTAGTTTTCTGTCACGGCTGTCAGGATTCAATGACCAGAGTCAGTCTTCAAAATTCTAGGAAGCTCAGGCAAGAACAGAACAGAATAGAGAACATTTTGTTGTTCCAGAGTGTAACTAGGACTCGACTCCTTCAACCTGGCCTCAAAGACGTAACATAGTAAATGCAAATCTGTGACATTCAAATTAGTACGGTACGTTTGGTAACATATCATACTAAAGGAGGGAGGTTGGTCGGGGAGGATGGGTAGGTGTATAACACGAACGTCTAGCAACCCAAAGGTTGAGTTTTCGAGTCACATCACGGACAACTTTAGAATTTTATCTAATTAGCAATTTGACCTAATACTTTTTAGCTACTTTGCAACTACTTAGCATGTCAGTTAACCCTTCCTCTAACCCTAACCTTAACCCCTAACCCTAACTCCTAACCCTAACCTTAACCCCTAACCTTAACTTTAACCCTAACCCTAACCATTACCCCTAACCCCTAGCCTAGCTAAAACTAGCCACCTAGCCCCCTTGCTAACGTTAGCCACAACAAATTGGAATTCTTAACATATTATATGTATTGCAAATAGGTAACATATTGTACGAATTGCAATTCGTAACATATAATTTGAATTGTAATTCGTTACATATCATACGAAATAGCTTGGCTCTCTCTGTGTGTTTCGTGCCATGGGAGGAGGGGTTGGTTCATTGGCAGAGAGCAATGGCTAGCTAGTATGCTAACTATTCTAGCTAACTAACTGGCTGAATAAGTTGACGACGTACTCACTCAAACTGTCAAAACTAACCCAAAACTTTACACAATGTTAGACACGGATGGTGTTTGGTGTGTTAACACACTGGTGGTTTGTTGTAACTGAGTACTGGTGCTAAACCGTGTTATTGGAGGCTGGCATGCTAGTTGGCTATGGCGTCATAGGATTCGGTGCCCTGGACGGTTTTCACGGAAGAATACTGTACCAAGTTAGCTAGCTGAATAAACTAAGTTAGAGTCTATTCCTAGAAAACATTGAACCGCTGTAGTTTACAACAATTTCTAAAGTGGAAGTTGGGAGAGTTATATTTTAGTGTTTCAGTGAAACATTAGTGAGGGAGGCCCCACTCTCTCGCTTTCCCAGATGTTTAGTTCATTTCATTCCGATCTCCTTTGCATTATTGTAGCCTTTTTCTGTAGCCTGTCAACTATGTGTCTGTCTATCCCTGTTCTCTCCTCTCTGCACAGGCCATACAAACGCTTCACACCGCATGGCTGCTGCCATTCTAATCTGGTGGTCCCTGCGCGCACGACCCACGTGGAGTTCCAGGTCTCCGGCAGCCTCTGGAACTGCCGTTCTGCGGCCAAAAAGGCAGAGTTCATCTCAGCCTATGCTACACTCCAGTCCCTCGACTTCTTGGCGCTGACGGAAACATGGATTACCACAGAAAACAATGCTACTCCTACTGCTCTTTCCTCGTCAGCCGAGCGGAAATGGAGGAAAACTAGACTCCCTGCGGACCTGTAATCTTTTCACTCCCTCCTCTCTACAGTCTCTTCCTCTGTTTCCACTGCTAAAGCCACTTTCTACCACTCTAAATTTCAAGCCTCTGCCTCTAACCCTCTAACACCTTCTCCTCCCTGCTGAATCCTCCCCCTCCCCCTCCCTCCTCCCTCTCTGTGGATGACTTCGTAAACCATTTTGAAAAGAAGGTTGATGACATCCAATCCTCATTTAATAAGTCAAATGACACCGCTGGTCCTGCTCACACTGCCCTAACCTATGCTTTGACTTCTTTCTCCCCTCTCTGTCCAGATGAAATCTTGCAAATTGTGATGGCTGACCCTATCCCCTCTCTCTTCTTCAGAACATTTCCGGAGACCTTCTCCCTTACCTCACCTCGCTCATCAACTCATCCTTGACCGCTGGTCATGTCCCTTCCGTCTTCAAGAGAGCGAGAGTTGCATCCCTCCTCAAAAAACCTACACTCGATCCCTCCAATGTCAACAACTACAGACCAGCATCACTTCTTTCTTTTCTCTCCAAAACTCTTGAGCGTGCCGTCTCTAGCCAACTCTCCTGCTATCTCTCTCAGAATGACCTTCTTGATCCAAACCAGTCAGGTTTCAAGACTGGTCATTCAACTGAGACTGCTCTTCTCTGTGTCACGGAGGCTCTCCGCACTGCTAAAGCTAACTCTCTCTCCTCTGCTCTTATCCTTCTAGACCTATCCGCTGCCTTTGATACTGTGAACCATCAGATCCTCCTCTCCACCCTCTCCGAGTTGGGCAACTCCGGCGCTGCTCACTCTTGGATTGCATCCTACCTGACAGGTCGCTCCTACCAGGTGGCGTGGCGAGAATCTGTCTCCGCACCATGTGCTCTCACCACTGATGTCCCCCAGGGCTCAGTTCTAGGCCCTCTCCTATTCTCTCTATACACCAAGTCACTTGGCTCTGTCATATCCTCACATGGTCTCTCCTATCATTGCTACGCAGACGACACACAATTAATTTTCTCCTTTCCCCCTTCTGATAACCAGGAATCGTATCTCTGCATGTCTGGCAGACATATCAGTGTGGATGTCAGATCACCACCTCAAGATGAACCTCGGCAAGACGGAGCTGCTCTTCCTCCCGGGGAAGGACTGCCCGCTCCATGATCTCACCATCATGGTTGACAACTCCATTGTGTCCTCCTCCCAGAGTGCAAAGAACCTTGGCGTGATCCTGGACAACACCCTGTCGTTCTCCGCTAACATCAAAGCGGTGACCCGATCCTGCAGCTTCATGCTCTACAACATTCGCAGAGTACGACCCTACCTTACACAGAAAGTGGCACAGGTCCTAATCCAGGCACATCCAGTCATCTCCCGTCTGTATTACTGCAACTCGCTGTTGGCTGGGCTCCCTGCCTGTGCCATTAAACCCCTTCAACTTATCCAGAACGCTGCAGCCCGTCTGGTGTTCCCAAGTTCTCTCATGTCACCCCGCTCCTCTGCACACTCCACTGGCTTCCAGTTGAGGCTCGCATCTACTACAAGACCATGGTGCTTGCCTACGGAGCTGTGAGGGGAACGGCACCTCCTTACCTTCAGTCTCTTATCAGATCCTACACCCAAACGAGGGCACTATGTTCATCCACCTCTGGCCTGCTAGCTCCCCTACCTCTACGGAAGCACAGTTCCCGCTCAGCCCAGTCAAAGCTATTTGCTGCTCTGGCACCCCAATGGTGGAACAAGCTCCCCCACGACACCAGGACAGCAGAGTCACTGACCACCTTCCGGAGACACTTGAAATCCTACCTCTTTAAGGAATACTTGGAATAGTATAAAGTAATCCTTCTTCCCCCACCCCCCTTAAAAAAAAGAAAAAACAAAGGTGGTTGTCCCACTGGCTATCATAAGTTGAATGCACCAATTTGTAAGTCGCTCTGGATAAGAGCGTCTGTTAAATGATGTAAATGTAAATGTAATGATGGACATCCACAAATGAATACATACCATACGAAACGTAACATATCATACTAAATGGAGGGAGATAGATTTACATTTACTATGTTTAATCTACACCTGAGTCCAGGTTGTCTCCTTGGGGTCTTTGTGGGAGTGGCTTATAGATGTTGTTTGTAAAGTCATATGTCGTGTTTGTGGTTCTTCTACTGTTGAGCTCTCTGCTTTGTGCATCCTGTCCTCTGTCTTTTTGGGTCTGTCCCTATTGTTATGGAACTTCTTCTATATTTGTTTGGGATTCGTTTGTTAACAAGGTCTCAATCACTGCGCAAGGCACTTTTGGAAATATGATATGATTGAGCAATTTTCATATGGCGTTTTCTTGGAAGGATACCTTGGTTGTTCCTCTCTCCCCACAAAGTTATCCTCTTCTGAAACAAAACAAAAATCTGACTCCACCTACTTGTGTGTGCGCTCGTGTACTCGTGCTAAGTTTTAATTTTGCTTTCAGTTTGTTCATCTTCTGCCCCAGAACTGTTCCTTTTAAATATTTAGTTGTCGTGAACTTGGATCCCAATGGGAATGTTTTTCATCATTTGCATATTTGCAGCCTTTCTTCTTCCAATTTGACCTTCAAAATGTCTGCCTTGGCCTCGCTGTATGTTATGTTCCAGCGAAGACATCTGCTGCATTTTCCTCCACAGAAAATCACTCACAAACGTAATGACTTTTGGATTATAACATCTAGATTAAAAGACAGCGTGTTTTATGTTTCTACTTTATGTTTGGTTTGAAATCTATCATTTCTAGTACAAAAATGTATAATCTGTATGACATGTGAAAACGAATATCTACATCTTGAAACTACATGACCTACACATTCAAGCATGACCGACACACAAAAACTAGGACATACTGTATGTTGTCATTTCACAATTCTCATAGGAAGCAGCAGAGACATTCTTACACTGAAGCCTCAGTATTCAGTATTAGAAGATACTGCTTCAGCTAATTTTATGAGGCAGTATTTATTGCACAATAGATTCATTTTATAAGGACACAAAGACACTCTGGGATCATGTTTGAGACTTCACAAGACCATCCCTTCCTTTTTCGTGGACTGTTAAAAATGCGTCTTGGTCCAAGCAAGTCTGAAATATCATTTGTATACATACCCCACTCGATTTTACATCCTACCAGGAAAAATGACATTTTCAAACTGCACCTCTCTGACATAAAAATGCAACAAAGGCTTGGGGAAGTCTACTGTAATGTTTTGACGTGAAAGAGACTACCTGCACTTAACACTTCTCTACTCTACTCTTCTGGTGGTCTTTAAGCAGTGCTCTCCTGTGGGATCTAGGTCTGTAATCACTAGAGAAACAGCCTAGCCCCTAGGGCACAACCACAGTGCCTAGGTCCCTATCTGGGAGACAACGGATAGTTACAGCCCTCAGGACTACTGAGAAAGACCAGCTGTAGGACTCTGTAGAGGGGAAACTGTCTGTGGGTCTGTGGACTGGACAAACGTCTCTGGAATAAATTGTTTACACTTTCCTGTGAAATGAAACTCAGACTTGATTCAGTTTTGTATAAGCTTGGCATTGGTTAAGGTGTGCATTGAGGTGTTTCAGGCTGAGGAACATTTTAAAATAATAGCCATAAAAAAAGTTTTTATGCATAACCTATCGACAGCATGTATTATGTGTTTAATGTTTGAACTATAAAGGCTCATCTCAACTTGATATTCTTACTGTAACTTCCATGTAAGGCACTTGATGAATACCAATAGGATTCTTCCACGCCTAGTCCCAAATCCCCACTCATGCATTGTCTGACACTGCTAGGAACTTTTAGCTCGAACACAGCCCACGTCATAGCTTCACTTAGTTGGCGTCGTGGCAAGACGGGGATGGAGTGTCAACATTTATCCAGAAGTCTTGTGGATTCATGTTTAAAACCACATTCGTAGGGAAAGGGCACTCAGCAATAAAGTCCATAATAGGAGACCTCTCTTCTGTTTTCTTTTCGACAGGGGAATGAGAATAAAGTTCAACATGAACATCTCGCCTGTAATTATCTCGCCTGTACACCTCATAACACTTTAATTAACCTTTAAAAAACAAATTAAAAAAATACTATCTTGGTTTTATGCATTTCATTTACACACTTGCCCTGGGTTGTGTCCAGTAGGGAGAAAACTGTTTGAAATCCAGTGAAACCACCTGAACTCGTCCAATAGTATAAGAACTTTTAGTTTTCTGTTCATAAGCGTTTTGTGACAGTGTGTTGTATGGTGTGCCCTACTGAACACGACCCTGGTAGAGACTATTCTCCTAGCCTGCTCCTCCATCTGGGCTCTGTTTGTAGCAGTGACAAACCTCAGCAACTTCGGACAATCTCTCTTCCAGATTTCCACCCATCACAATGATGTTTCTTTCCCTGTTTATAAGTATCATGCCGTCATCCAGGTGTTGACATTCCAGGGTGCTGGATCACAATTTGCTGTCGGCAAATGGAAGAACATCAATTGACAGCTCATTGATAATGAGGGATATGTACTCCCTTCGTCTAATGTTAGCATAACACTTTTCAAACAACCCCATCTTGTTTGTTTTTGCCTAGTTTGGTGGTTGTTCATTTCACATTATTTCAGTATTGAAAGAATGTTATTAAGTGTTTATTTCAGTGACCAGTTAAACATGTTATAGAATTTTGGCAATTATGAGGCAGTGCCTCAGAATTTTGAAATGACTGAACTACTTTTTATATCAGGTATCAGTACCCCACCTAGTGAGCAAACTGTGTATTGCTAACTCCGAAAGAGCCTGCCTTGCTCTGTACCCTTTATATCCCATCTCTTCGTACAAACTCTCCAGTGATAGTTATGTAGGTCTACTACTTGTTGGAGTCCTGTGATTTATGTGACATGATGGTAGTATGCCTATATTAGAACTGAATAGGTTGATATTGATATTCAAGGGCCATTTTAAGTTAACCCTTTTTTCACATATACACTATTTATACAAAGGTATGTGGACACCCCTTCAAATTAGTGGATTCGGCTATTTCAGCCACACCTGTTGCTGACAGGTGTATAAAATCAAGCACACAGCCATGCAATCTCCATAGACAAACATTGGCAGTAGAATGGCCTTACTGAAGAGCTCAGTGACTTTCAACGTGGCACCGTCATAGGATGCCACCTTTCCTAACAACTGTAAGTGCTGTTATTGTGAAGTGGAAACGTCTTGGAGCAACAACGGCTCAGCTGTGAAATGGTAGGCCACACAAGCTTACAGATCGGAACCCCAGAGTGCTGAAGCGCGTAGCACGTAAAAATCGGCTGTCCTCGGTTGCAACACTCACTACTGAGTTCCAAACTGCCTCTGGAAGCAACGTCAGCACAATAACTGTTTGTCGGGAGCTTCATGAAATGGGTTTCCATGGCCGAGCAGCCGCACACAAGCCTAAGATCACCATGCTCAATGCCAAGCGTCGGCTGGAGTGGTGTAAAGCTGGCCGCCATTGGACTAAGGAGCAGTGGAAACGCATTCTTTGGAGTGATGAATCGCGCTTCACCATCTGGCAGTCCGACGTATGAATCTAGGTTTGGCGGATGCCAGGAGAACGCTACCTGCCCCAATGCTTAGTGCCAACTGTAAAGTTTTGAGGAATAAGGAATAATGGTCTGGGGCTGTTTTTCATGGTTTGGGCTAGGCCCCTTAGTTCTAGTGAAGAGAAATATTAACGCTACAGCATACAATGACATTCTAGATGATTCTGTGCTTCCAACTTTGTGGCAACAGTTTGGGGAAGGCCCTTTCCTGTTTCAGCATGACAATGCCCCCATGCACAAAGCGAGGTGATTTTGGAATGAGATGTTCGACGAGCAGGTGTCCACATACTTTTGGTCATGTAGTGTATTTCTTGTTAGTAAATTGTGTTGACAAAATTTCATTATTTTGTACATGCCTCATGTGGCCTGTAATTACAGAGTGCAGAATTCATCATTGATGCTTGATTGTGGGCATCTGAAGAAAGTGATGTATCTTAAAATGGTATTTAGAAACTTTATACGCCATTCATTGGAATTTTGAACCCAATCAAATTGAGTAGGTACTTTCCTCATTTGATTATACAGGCTATCTCAATGGTGCCACCAAATGGTATATTTTTTGAAACGTTGTACTATATTCTAAAACTTATCACAGGACGGAGCCAAATACACCTTCAGTCAGACCTGAAAAATATGTTTTTGGTTTAACACTGTACTCCTAACACTATACACAGCTCAAATGTGTAAAAAAAACAATCACCTCTATCAAACTAGTGGGTTATATTGCAAAATAATAATACTTATTCCAAATGAACTTCTATCAACAGGTTACTACTTGAAAGTGCATTCCCAGGGGATTTTAGATTTGTGATTTCAAATAGTTATTTGTGAAAACTGATCATAAGCGTAAAATCAAATTTTCGACATATTGGTGTAACCAGTTTTGGTCCTACATGCAACAGCTCTTACCGAGTTTAAACAAGGGTCTATCAACATCACACTTCTCGAAGAAGCTTATTCTACTCTTCTCACAGAGTTCAAACCAGGGTCTATTCACATGTCAGTTCTCGGGGAGGCTTACAGGGTGATAATGAGAAATCAGCAATACATTTGTGAAAACCGCTAAAATGTGTGAATTTTACATTTTAGTCATTTAGCAGACGCTCTTATCCAGAGCGACTTACAGTTAGTGAATGCATACATTTATTTTATTTATTTTTTCCTACCCCCTGTGGGAATCGAACCCACAACCCTGGCGTTACAAACGCCATGCTCTATCAACTGAGCTACATCCCTGCCGGCCATTCCCTCCCCTACCCTGGACGACGCTGGGCCAATTGCGCGCCGCCCCATGGGTCTCCCGGTCGCGCCGGCAACGACAGAGCCTGGATTCGAACCAGGATCTCTAGTGGCACAGCTAGCACTGCGATGCAGAGCCTTAGACCACTGCGCCACTCGGGAGACATACATGGTCTGGATACATGCTTTTCCCGTATTGTTCAGTGGAGAGTTTTTCTTATTCAATCTTGTTCCGAGGGCAGCTCTGCCTCGAGGGCACAGAACAAATGATTTGAATCCCACCCAAAACCCAAAACTTTAACCATTAACTAATCTCTCATGGACAGATTCTGCACATAAATAGAATAATCTGTTGTGACTGGATGGAATACGTACACTCTTAGAAAAAAAGGTGCTATCTTGAACTTTAAATGGTTCTTCGGCTGTCCCCATAAGAGAACCGTTTGAATAACCATTTTTGGTTCCACATAGAACCCTTTACACAGATGGTTTTATGGAGCCCAAAAGAGTTCTACCTGGAACCAAAAAGGTTATCCTATGGAGACAGCCGAAGAACCCTTTCTCTTAGAGTGTAGGATAGCGAGCAGCAGTAGTTCCGGTGTTTGGGTTTTCATCACTGAGATCGGGCGCTTTGACTGAGAGTTTCCTTTTGCGAGGGTGGATACTTCACAAACCAAAACTCAATCACGCAGCATACGCAACATTTTAGTTCTGAGTCAACTGAGATTAACCATTCACATGGGAGGAGGAGGAGCTATAGGAAGACGGGCTCACTGTAATGGCTGGAATGGAGTGCATGGAACAGAGTCAAATACATCAAGCATATGGAAACCACATGTTTGACTCCTTTCCAATAATTCCATTCTAGCCATTACAATGAGCCTGTCCTCCCATAGCTCCTCCCACCAACTTCCTCTGATTCCCATATCTTGCCTGAATGTAAGATATTAGGTTCTCAAATCAAAGCAGAGCTACCCTGAAGGACTGCAGGTAGCCTGTTGGTTAAGAGCATTGGGCCAGTAACCAAATGGTTGCTGGTTTGAATCCCATAGCTGACTAAGTTAAAAATATGTTGATGTGCCCTTGAGCAAGGCACTTCACCCTTATTGCTCTGGATAAGCATGTCTGCTAAATGATTAAAACTCCTATATGCTTCCTACATCCCAGTTGTTACATAACAGACCTTAAACCAATGACTAAATACTTAACTTCTTCAGAAAGTATCACCAATGTGCTATTTAACATTTGTCTAAGGAAAAGAAGGCTTCTATGTAAATGGGCAGGCTTGTGGGCTACAGTCAATCTCACTACTAGCCTACTACAGTAGGCTATTCTGTTGTGGATGCTCATCTGGATTAGACTGATGACTCACACTAAATTATTCCGCTGCTCTGTCATTCGCTACATACTTTATTCTGAGACTGCCAAATCATTTGTGGTGATGAGGGGCATGAGGGGCATTGTACAAAACAAAGTCATCAGCTATTGGATCATCTCTAACCAATCAGAGTATCAAAGGCAATGACACATTTTCAAACTGGGCTTTACCCATGTGTGTTCTGGCTCAACCCATCAGTTTTTGGACCAATCAGAGGGCCCCGAATATCTTTGCATTAGGTGAAGGGTCAGGGAAGTACTCAGATCCAGACGCATTGGTTGTCACTTAGGTTAGGGTTAAACGTTAATAATAATTATGAATTTGAGGCTGTGGTAACTAGTGAAGACCAGACTCAGAGACTCATTGCAAAGAAGAAACTAACGCCCGTGGGCGTGGCGTAGCGTTTAGCTGGAGCAAGCCGTCTGCGTAGCCAGGCAACATCTGGATGCTTGAGGAAGGTTGCTTCATTGCATCACGTGGTTGAAGCATCACGCAGCTGGCTGTATAGCAGCGCGTTTCCACTATGAAGCATCATCGCGACTGCTGCGCAATTTGACTGTAAGCCTTTGCTACCGATTCCAACTGGACAGCTCTCCAAACGCACAGGTAAGCGTTCAATCCAGATAGGCAAAAGGTTCTGACCAAGACCATATGGAAAATACATGCAATGTTATTCGGAAAGCACAATAAAGAGTACTAGCCATCTTAGCCACTAGAGTCTCCTCTTCCTAGCTGCCATTAACCACATTATCCAGTCAACAAAGTAGCCTATTTGCGTTTAATATCAACCAGAAACAAAGGACTTGATAACATGCAGCGTTCAAATGCATCCTTGCAAATGCACATCAAAGGGTCCATGCAGATTATCCATATAGGACGCGTGGGAGCGCTGTGTATCGCAAAATGCTCACCGTATAGATGCAGGTGAAATATGGGTTGCTGCGGAGGCGGCATAGCGCTGAATTTATTGGCTTTATGTGTGTCAATAGTTTTCAATTGTGCTTAGCCGCCTCCGCAGCTAATATAAAATTATTTCGCATAGAACAAAGGATTGAATTGTTGGATGAAAGCGCATCCTATCTGCTTTATTATTGGGCGAATTCAGAAATGACTTGAGTAGGTTAGGGTAGTAGTGTTTTACTTGCAGTTTTGGTGTAAACGTGTACTGTGATATTTCAGTCGTTACAAAACGCATGAATTATTCTACCAATGTCCTAACTATTCATGCAATGCACCCTACACTATTCTGTTTTATGTCTCATGGCAAATTGATGTTAGGATAATCAACCTGGACTCAGGGGTAGACATAACATAGTGAATGTTGATCTAGCTATCTCCCTGCATTTAGTATGATATGTTACGTTTCGAATTGGGACAAATTTGTGGATGTCCATCATTTATTTTGTAAATGTTGCGAATTACAATTCGTATGATATGTTACGAATTGCAATCTGTACAATATTCAAATTTGTTGTGGCTAACAATAGCTAGTGACTAGGTGGCTAACGCTAATGTTAGCTAGGTGGCTAGGGGTTAAGGTTAGGAGTTAGAGGAAGGGTTTGCTAACATGCTAAGTAGTTACAAAGAAGAGACCCAGCTAGCACATTTGGTTCCTTGGAAGTTGTGTGAATGTACGTTTTTGGTTTCCCATTGGTTCTGGGAACGAAGCCATATACGTTACCTGACCAGTAAAACAGTGTTTTTTAAAACTTTCTGAGAACAGAAGTGAACATTTCGCCTGTTCTGGGAACGTTACTTTTTAGGTTCTGAGAACATTTTACTATGGTTCCCTGAATGTTTTCTTGGGAGGTTTTGTTAACGTTCTGAGAACGGAAATGATAGGTTATTTGAAGGTAATTAAATAACGTTCCGCAAACGTTTCAATACGACTTTTAATAACACTGCTTATTTTGGGTTAACTGTTTTAAGGTCCGAGCACAGATAGGACGCATGGAAATTCATCTGCTTAGGCATTAATCATGCAAACACATTTATTTTCTTTATAGTGGCATGGCGTCAGTGAGATTCAAAACTGTGATCTTCTGTTCTCTATCCATGGAATTAGTCCACAGAATGGAGCAAGCATGCCATGTTTTTTGAACTCATACAATGGTGTTCATTTTAGTCTATTCAAACAGACCCCATTTCAAAGGAAACAAGCACTCATTAAGATCAGGTATGGCCAATTAGTGGGCCACTCCTCAGTAAAAGGCACATGACAGCCCACTTGGAGTTTGCCAAAAGGCACCTAAAGGACTCTCAGACCATGAGAAACAAGATTCTCAGGTCTGAAGAAACCAAGATTGAACTCTTTGGCCTGAATTCCAAGCGTCACGTCTGGAGGAAACCTGGCACCATCACTACGGTGAAGCATGGTGGTGGCAGCATCATGCTGTGGGTTTGAGGGAAAGATGAACAAAGCAAAGTACAGAGAGATCATTGATGAAAACCTGCTCTAGAGCGCTCAGGACCTCAGACTGGGACGAAGGTTCACCTTCCAACAGGACAATCGAAGGATGGCAGGAGTTGAGGGTTGTAAAAAAAATGGCCTTATATCCAGCATCTCGCAAGGCCACTGTGAGCGGTTTCTCTCTCTACTTGTCACTTGTCACTTGCCAGTGTTGGTATGGGCTGAGGTAGGTCATTTCACGTCTCGGCCTGTGCCGTGAGTGGAGTTTGCAATTGGACAGAGTGGTGAATGAATGCGCTGCTAAGAAGGCAAATCCGGGAAGAGCAGGCAAACATAACGAGCATACCTGAATCATGATTCCACTCGCTTGCAGAGAGGCAGCTGCGATTAGAACTCAGATCAAGAATATTAGCATTCTGCCTCCCGAGTGGCGCAGCAGTCTAAGGAACTGCATCGCAGTGCTTGAGGCGTAACTACAGATCCAGGTTCGATCCCGGTCTGTGTCGCAGCCGGCCGCGACTGGGTGACCCATGAGGCAACGCACAATTGGCCCAGCGTCGTTAGGGAAGGGTTTGGCCGATACTAGCAATTGATTATCATGAAAAAGGGGTAAAAAGTACAAAAATTGGCGTTCTTAGCATTTATCAACGCTGGGAACGCAATAATGAGTGGGTAAACGATAATTAACTAAATCAAATGGTGAGTAAACACTATTTACGTTTACCCTCCACTACATCCCTGTCTACTATACAGTAAAACATACATGTTGTGCTGGAAACCTTTACTAATTTGTTCACAGCATGTTGTTACAAGAGACAATAAGCACACATATTTTATGTATAAGAGTCTTACCTTACAACCAGCTAAGCCTATATAGTGAGGAAAGCAGCATTTTGGAGCAATTGGTTTTAATTCCTGGCCCTATGGCCTTTTGCCCAGCCCGGGTCACATTCATAATCTCTGAAATGGAGTCAATGATTTCAAATGGGGTACTAGACTTCTCAGGTAAATTAACCAAAATTATTCTCCACCATAACATTGTGGCTGACCGGCTAGCACATAACGTTCTAAGAACCATATGTTTCTTAGAGCTTGGTGAGAGCATGGTCATCCTATGGTTATTTTGCATACAACCTTCCTATAACTTTCTGGGAATGTTGCTGGATAGTTGCTTGGCTTTGGACCATTCTCAGCACATTTAAGTTTAAGTGTGTTCAGGTGTGTTGGCCGCGCCCACTAATTGGCCACACCTGATCTTAATGTGTGCTTGTTTCCTTTGAAATGGGGTCTGTTTGAATAGACTAAAATGAACAGCATTGTATGAGTTAAAAAAACATGGCATGGTAGCTCCATCCTGGTGGCACAGTGGACTAATTCCATGGAAAGATAACAGAAGATCATACATTCAAATCACACTGACGCCATCCACAATAAAAATAAAATGTGTTTTCATGATTAATGCATAAGCAAACTAATTTCCATGTGTCCTATTTGTGCTTGTAGTTTAAAACAATTAACCTAAGCTAACAGTCTTATTGAAAAATGTTCTCAGAACGTTAATAAAACCTCCCAGGACAACTTTCAAGGAACCATAGTAAAATGTTCTCAGAACCTCCCTGCAACCAAAAGATGTACGTTCCCAAAACAGGCAACATTTTCAATTCCGTTCTCAGAACATATAAATGACTTTCTGTTTTACCGGTCAGGAAATGTATGGCTTCATTTCCATTCCCAATCCCACACACACCAAGCCCCACCCACTGTCACTAAAGCAGGCAGTTCCTCATACTCGAGATACATTCTGCATGCATTGACCAAACAACAGTCAACACATTTTTACAAACAAGAACAATGCAGCTTTCAACTTTGCTTCTTAATATAAATCCAAGTTTTCTGTATTATACTATTCATTTGTGTAATTTTCACTCTGCAAAACGCTAGTTAGTTGGTCTTAGCAAACTACAAATGTGCCTGAAATATTTGTGTTAGCTAGTTAGCTAGCTGGCTAGCTAAATCCAATGAGATCTTGCAAGCAAACGTTTGCTCTAATACAGGCTGGTAACAGTGGTGGAGTATATAAGCATTGTTTGTGCAACAGCTTGTTAGTAATCCAACGAAAATATAAATGCAACATGTAAAGTGTTGGTCCCATGTTTCATGACCTGAAATAAAAGATCCCAAAAAAAATCCATATGCACAAAAAGCTTATTTATCTCAATTTAGTGCACAAATTTGTTTACATCCCTGTTAGTGAGCATTTCTCATTTGACAAGATAATCCATCCACCTGACAGGTGTGGCATATCAAGAAGCTGATTAAACAGCATGATCATTAGACAGGTGCACCTTGTGCTGGGGACAATAAAATGCCACTCTAAAATGTGCAGTCTTGTCACACAAGACAATGCCACAGATGTCTCAAGTTGAAGGATCGTGCAATTGGCATGCTGACTGCAGGAATGTCCACCAGAGCTGTTGCCAGAGAACTGAATGTTAATTTCTCTACCATAAGTCGCCTCCAACATCGTTTTAGAGAACGTATACACATTGAGTCAGGAAGAAGGTGCAGAAAGAGAGTTTAATAATAAGACAAGGCAGATGAACAAAACAGGAGTAGCGTACTGAACATGAAAACAAACCAATACTGCCTGATGACTGAGGCCTAAATAAAGGGAAGGTAATCAAGGTGTGCGTAATGATGGGGAGCAGGTGTGCTTAATGATGGTTGTCAGGACCGGTGGTTAGTGGACTGGCGACGTCGAGCGCTGGAGAGGTGGAGCGGGAGTAGGCGTGACAAATAATTTAATTTCTATGATTCTAACAGTTTACCCAAGTGTTTTGACCTATAATCACAAGTAAAATTGCAACCGTAATATTTGGTTAAAAAATCGCTATTCGATTTTTTGCCCATATCGTGCAGCCCTAATGTGAATCATCCTAGTGTGTCTGCAGCAGCCCACTAATCTCTAAATATAGATCCATACATCAACAGATAGGACGGCTCACAGCTTGCCTGAAGTGGGCAGATATTGCCTCAAGTGAGCTGAGTATTCTCAACTACCCTACCGCTGAAGTGCTCACAAGTGATAGATTAGCATTCTCAGTTAAAAGTCGTTCTGACGTTTTTGTTAGGCAAACTTTGTACAGTGAGGGAAAAAAGTATTTGATCCCCTGCTGATTTTGTACGCTTGCCCACTGACAAAGAAATGATCAGTCTATAATTTTAATGGTAGGTTTATTTGAACAGTGAGAGACAGAATAACAACAACAAAATCCAGAAAAACGCATGTCAAAAATTTTATAAATTGATTTGCATTTTAATGAGGGAAATAAGTATTTGACCCCCTCTCAATCAGAAAGATTTCTGGCTCCCAGGTGTCTTTTATACAGGTAACGAGCTGAGATTAGGAGCACACTCTTAAAGGAAGTGCTCCTAATCTCAGCTTGTTACCTGTTTAAAAGACACCTGTCCACAGAAGCAATCAATCGATCAGATTCTCTCCACCATGGCCAAGACCAAAGAGCTCTCCAAGGATGTCAGGGACAAGATTGTAGACCTACACAAGGCTGGAATGGGCTATAAGACCATCGCCAAGCAGCTTGGTGAGAAGGTGACAACAGTTGGTGCGATTATTCGCAAATGGAAGAAACACAAAATAACTGTCAATCTCCCTTGGCCTGGGGCTCCATGCAAGATCTCACCTCGTGGAGTTGCAATGATCATGAGAACGGTGAGGAATCAGCCCAGAACTACACGGGAGGATCTTGTCAATGATCTCAAGGCAGCTGGGACCATAGTCACCAAGAAAACAATTGGGAACACACTACGCAGTGAAGAACTGAAATCCTGCAGCGCCCGCTAGGTCCCCCTGCTCAAGAAAGCACATATACAGGCCCGTCTGAAGTTTGCCAATGAACATCTGAATGATTCAGAGGAGAACTGGGTAAAAGTGTTGTGGTCAGATGAGACCAAAATCGAGCTCTTTGGCATCAACTAAACTCGCCATGTTTGGAGGAGGAGGAATGCTGCCTATGACCCCAAGAACACCATCCCCACCGTCAAACATGGAGGTGGAAACATTATGCTTTGGGGGTATTTTTCCGCTAAGGGGACAGGACAACTTCACCGCATCCAAGGGACGGTGGATGGGCCATGTACCGTCAAATCTTGGGTGAGAACCTCCTTCCCTCAGCCAGGGCATTGAAAATGGGTCGTGGATGGGTATTCCAGCATGACAATGACCCAAAACACACGGCCAAGGCAACAAAGGAGTGGCTCAAGAAGAAGCACATTAAGGTCCTGGTGTGGCCTAGCCAGTCTCCAGACCTTAATCCCATAGAAAATCTGTGGAGGGAGCTGAAGGTTTGAGTTGTCAAATGTCAGCCTCAAAACCTTAATGACTTGGCGAAGATCTGCAAAGAGGAGTGGGACAAAATCCCTCCTGAGATGTGTGCAAACCTGGTGGCAAACTACAAGAAATGTCTGACCTCTGTGATTGCCAACAAGGGTTTTTCCACCAAGTACTAAGTCATGTTTTGCAGAGGGGGTCAAATACTTATTTCCCTCATTAAAATTCAAATCAATTTATAACATTTTTGACATGCGTTTTTCTGGATTTTTTTGTTGTTATTCTGTCTCTCACTGTTCAAATAAACCTACCATTAAAATTATAGACTGATCATGTCTTTGTCAGTGGGCAAACGTACAAAATCAGCAGGGGATCAAATACTTTTTTCCCTCCCTGTATAAACCTTGATACTTACTTACACTGGCCATTGTCACAAAGTAATGACAACTTTAAGACTTTTCAACCAGAACCTATATTCATAAAGCGTTTCAGAGTAGTAATACTGATCTAGCATCAGTTTGGTCTTTCAGATCATAATGAATAAGATTCGCCAGACTAGATTCTGCCTATGAAACCCCCAGGCAAAAGTGGTGCAGATTCATGCATTTTTTATGCTTACCAACTGTCTGACATGCTTGCGTAGCACACAAATCCCATCCACACTACCTGAAAATGTTTCCTTCCTAACACCCTAGGCCTATTTTTTAATTATATTTTTGGAAATGTCACCTTTATTTAACCAGGTAAGCCAGTTGAGAACAAGTTCTCATTTACATCTGCGACCTGGCCAAGATAAAGCAAAGCAGTGCGATAAAAACAACAACACAGAGTTACATATGGGGTAAAACAAAACATAAAGTCAAAAATACCACAGAAAATATATATATACAGTGGGGAGAACAAGTATTTGATACACTGCCGATTTTGCAGGTTTTCCTACTTACAAAGCATGTAGAGGTCTGTAATTTTTATCATAGGTACACTTCAACTGTGAGAGACGGAATCTAAAACAAAAATCCAGAAAATCACATTGTATGATTTTTAAGTAATTATTTAGCATTTTATTGCATGACATAAGTATTTGATACAT
This sequence comes from Coregonus clupeaformis, assembly GCF_020615455.1. NCBI lineage: Eukaryota > Metazoa > Chordata > Actinopteri > Salmoniformes > Salmonidae > Coregonus > Coregonus clupeaformis. Next base: position 24,483,242 of record NC_059195.1, read on the forward strand.
CAGAAAAGCAGTACTTAATAATAATTACAGAGATCATACGTTTCCTGTAGGTCTTGACCAGGTTTGCACACACTGCAGCAGGGATTTTGGCCCACTCCTCCATATAGACCTTCTCCAGATCCTTCAGGTTTCGGGGCTGTCGCTGGGCAATACGGACTTTCAGCTCCCTCCAAAGATTTTCTATTGGGTTCAGGTCTGGAGACTGGCTAGGCCACTCCAGGACCTTGAGATGCTTCTTACGGAGCCACTCCTTAGTTGCCCTGGCTGTGTGTTTCGGGTCGTTGTCATGCTGGAAGACCCAGCCACGACCCATCTTCAATGCTCTTACTGAGGGAAGGAGGTTGTTGGCCAAGATCTCGCGATACATGGCCCCATCCATCCTCCCCTCAATACGGTGCAGTCGTCCTGTCCCCTTTTCAGAAAAGCATCCCCAAAGAATGATGTTTCCACCTCCATGCTTCAAGGTTAGGATGGTGTTCTTGGGGTTGTACTCATCCTTCTTCTTCCTCCAAACACGGCGAGTGGAGTTTAGACCAAAAAGCTCTATTTTTTGTCTCATCAGACCACATGACCTTCTCCCATTCCTCCTCTGGATCATCCAGATGGTCATTGGCAGACTTCAGACGGGCCTGGACATGCGCTGGCTTGAGCAGGGGGACCTTGCGTGCGCTGCAGGATTTTAATCCATGACGGCGTAGTGTGTTACTAATGGTTTTCTTTGAGACTGTGGTCCCAGCTCTCTTCAGCTCATTGACCAGGTCCTGCCGTGTAGTTCTGGGCTGATCCCTCACCTTCCTCATGATCATTGATGCCCCACGAGGTGAGATCTTGCATGGAGCCCCAGACCGAGGGTGATTGACCGTCATCTTGAACTTCTTCCATTTTCTAATAATTGCGCCAACAGTTGTTGCCTTCTCACCAAGCTGCTTGCCTATTGTCCTGTAGCCCATCCCAGCCTTGTGCAGGTGTACAATTTTATCCCTGATGTCCTTACACAGCTCTCTGGTCCTGGCCATTGTGGAGAGGTTGGAGTCTGTTTGATTGAGTGTGTGGACAGGTGTCTTTAATACAGGTAACGAGTTCAAACAGGTGCAGTTAATACAGGTAATGAGTGGAGAACAGGAGGGCTTCTTAAAGAAAAACTAACAGGTCTGTGAGAGCCGGAATTCTTACTGGTTGGTAGGTGATCAAATACTTATGTCATGCAATAAAATGCAAATTAATTACTTAAAAATCATACAATGTGATTTTCTGAATTTTTGTTTTAGATTCCGTCTCTCACAGTTGAAGTGTACCTATGATAAAAATTACAGACCTCTACATGCTTTGTAAGTAGGAAAACCTGCAAAATCGGCAGTGTATCAAATACTTGTTCTCCCCACTGTACAGTGTGTGCAAATGTAGCAAGTTATGGAGGTAAGGCCATAGTGCAAAATAATTACAATTAGTATTAACACTGGAATGATAGATGTGCAAGAGATGATATGCAAATAGAGATACTGGTGTGCAAATGAGCAAAATAAATAACAATATGGATGAGGTAGTTGAGTGGGCTAATTTCAGAAGGGCTGTGTACAGGTGCAGTGATCGTTTAGGTGCTCTGACAACTGATGCTTAAAGTTAGTGAGGGAGATAAGAGTCTCCAGCTTCAGAGATTTTTTCAGTTCGTTCCAGTCATTGGCAGCAGAGAACTGGAAGGAATGGCGGCCAAAAGAGGTGTTGGCTTTGGGGATGACCAGTGAGATATACCTGCTGGAGCGCATACTACGGGTGGGTGTTGCTATGGTGACCAATGAGCTAAGATAAGGCAGAGATTTGCCTAGCAGTGATTTATAGATGGCCTGGAGCCAGTGGGTTTGGCGACGAATATGTAGTGAGGACCAGCCAACAAGAGTGTACAGGTCACAGTGGTGGGTAGTATATGGGGCTTTGGTGACAAAACGGATGGCACTATGATAGACTACATCCAATTTGCTGAGTAGAGTGTTGGAGGCTATTTTGTAAATGACATCGCCGAAGTCAAGGATCGGTAGGATAGTCAGTTTTACGAGGTCATGTTTGGCAGCATGAGTGAAGGAGGCTTTGTTTTGCGAAATAGGAAGCCGATTCTAGATTTAACTTTGGATTGGAGATGCTTAATGTGAGTCTGGAAGGAGAGTTTACAGTCTAACCAGACACCTAGGTATTTGTAGTTGTCCACATACACTAGGTCAGACCCGTCGAGAGTAGTGATTCTAGTCGGGTGGGCGGATGCCAGCAGCGTTCGATTGAAGAGCATGCATTTAGTTTTACTAGTGTTTAAGAGCAGTTGGAGGCTACGGAAGGAGTGTTGTATGGCATTTAAGCTCGTTTGGAGGTTTGTTAACACAGTGTCCAATGAAGGGCCAGATGTATACAAAATGGTGTCGTCTGCGTAGAGGTGGATCTGAGAGTCACCAGCAGCAAGAGCGACATCATTGATATAATTAGAGAAAAGAGTTGGCCCAAGAATTGAACCCTGTGGCACCCCCATAGAGACTGCCATAGGTCCAGTCAACAGGCCCTCCGATTTGACACATTGAACTCTATCTGAGAAGTAGTTGGTGAACCAGGCGAGGCAGTCATTTGAGAAACCAAGGCTATTTAGTCTGCCAATAAGAATGCGGTGGTTGACAGAGTCGTAAGCCTTGGCCAGGTCGATGAAGACGGCTGCACAGTACTGTCTATAATCGATCGCGGTTATAATATCGTTTAGGACCTTAAGCGTGGCTGAGGTGCACCCCATGACCAGCTCGGAAACCGGATTGCATAGCGAAATGGTCGGTGATCTGTTTGTTAACTTGGCTTTCAAAAACTTTCGAAAGGCAGGGCAGGATGGATATAGGTCTGTAACAGTTTGGATCTAGAGTGTCACCCCCTTTGAAGAGGGGGATGACCGCAGCAGCTTTCCAATCTCTGGGGATCTCAGACGTTACGAAAGAGAGGTTAAACAGGCTAGTAATAGGGGTTGCGACAATTTCGGCGGCTATTTTTAGAAAGAAAGGGTCCAGATTGTCTAGCCCAGATGATTTGTAGGGGTCCAGATTCTGCAGCTCTTTCAGAACATCAGCTGTCTGAATTTGTGTGAAGGAGAAGCGGGGGGACATGGGCAAGTTGCAGCGGAGGGTGCAAAGCTGGTGGCTGGGGTAGTGGTAGCCAGGTGGAAAGCATGGCCAGCCGTAGCAAAATGCTTGTTGAAATTCTCAATTATTGTGGATTTATCGGTGGTGATAGTGTTTCCTAGCCTCAGTGCAGTGGGCAGCTGGGAGGAGGTGCTCTTATTCTTCATGGACTTTACAGTGTCCCAAAACTTTTTGGAGTTAGTGCTACAGGATGCACATTTCTGTTTGAAAAAGCTAGCCTTTGCTTTCCTAACTGCTTGTTTATATTGGTTCCTAACTTCTCTGAAAAGTTACGTATCGCGGGGGCTATTCGATGCTAATGCAGTACGCCACAGGATGTTTTTGTGCTGGTCAAGGGCAGTCAAGTCTGAGGAGAACCAGGGGCTATATCTGTTCTTAGTTCTGCATTTTTTGAATGGGGCATGGTTATTTAAGATTGAGAGGAAAGCACTTTTAAAGAACAACCAGGCATCCTCTACTGACGGAATGAGATCGATATCCATCCAGGATACCTGGGCCAGGTCAATTAGGAAGTCCTGCTCGCTAAAGTGTTTTAGGGAGCGTTTGACAGTAATGAGGGGTGGTCGTTTGACCGCGGACCCGTAACGGACGCAGGCAATAAGGCAGTGATCGCTGAGATCCTGGTTGAAGACAGCGGAGGTGTATTTAGAGGGTAAGTTAGTCAGGATGATATCTATGAGGGTGCCCATGTTTACGGATTTAGGGTTGTACCTGGTAGGTTCGTTGATAATTTGTGTGAGATTGAGGGCATCTAGTTTGGATTGTAGGATGGCCGGGGTGTTAAGCATATCCCAGTTTAGGTCACCAAGCAGTACGAACTCTGAGGATAGATGGGGGGCAATCAATTCACAAATGGTGTCCAGGGCACAGCTGGGGGCTGAGGGGGGTCTGTATTAAGGGGCAACAGTGAGAGACTTATTTCTGGAAAGGTGGATTTTTAGAAGTAGGAGCTCAAACTGTTTGGGTACAGACCTGGATAGTATGATAGAGCTCTGCAGGCTATCTCTACAGTAGATTGCAACTGCACCCCCTTTGGCAGTTCTATCTAGACGGAAAATGTTGGAGTTGGGGATGGATATTTCAGAATTTTTGGTGGCCTTCCGAAGCAAGGATTCAGCCACTGCTAGAACATCAGGGTTGGCGGAGTGTGCTAACGCAGTGAATAACTCAAACTTAGGAAGGAGGCTTCTGATGTTAACGTGCAGAAAACCAAGGCTTTTACGGTTACAGAAGTCAACAAATGATAACTCCTGGGGAGTAGGAGTGAAACTGGGGGCTGCAGGGCCTGGGTTAGCCTCTACATCACCAGAGGAACAGAGGAGGACTAGAATAAGGATATGGCTAAAGGCTTTAAGAACTGGTCTTCTAGTGCATTGGGTACAGAGAATAAAGGTGGCAGATTTCTGGGCGTTGTAGAATAGATTCAGGGAATTATGTACAGACAAGGATATGAGTACAGTGGAGGTAAACCTAAGCGTTGGGTAACAATGAAAGAGATAGCATCACTGGAGGCACCGATTGAGCTGGTCTCGGCGTCTATGGGGGGTGGAACAAAGGAGCTATTTGAGGCAGTTTGAGAATGACTTGGGGTTCTATATTGAAATTGTATAATAAGAACTAACTGGAACAGCAATAGGCAAGGCATATTGACATGGGAGAGAGGTATAAAGCAATCACAGGTGTTATTAGAGAGAGCTAAGACAACAACTGGTAATGGCGATGAAAGTTTGGGCTGAGGCTAAACAGATAAACAGGACAGGGTACCGTGTAAAGGAACAGTCCAGCAGGCATCAGCTGTGCAGCTGAGTGATCATAAGGTCCAGTGAACAGCAATATGTGAGTCCGAGAGCAGTTCGAATTGGTGCTAAAGCACAGCGAGCAGGAAGCATGGCTGTTGTTAGCGTGTGCTAGCGGGCCGGGGCTAGCAGATGGATCTTCATGGTCATCGCAACGGGAAGCCTGTTGAAACCACAGACGATTATGTCGGCAGACCAGTCGTGATTGATCGTCGGGGCTCCGTGTCGACTCTAGGAGGTCCCGTCTGGTTGACAGAGAGGTAGATAGCCGGGAGATGTGCCTGACTCGAGGCTAGCTCCAGGCTGATTAGCCAACAACAACATTCATTTGGTTGCAGCTAGCTAGTTGCGCTGATCAGGTGTTAAAGGGCCAGTGATTTAGTGATTCCGGCAGAAAATCCGATATGTTCTGGGTCGATAACGCGCATTGCAGACTGGCCGATAATAGTCCAGGCTAGAGCTGGCTGGTAGGTAGTGCAGGTCACGGACAATGGTGAAAAAACGCTAACGGTGGCTAATAGCAAGTAGCTAGTTAGCTGGCTACTCCCGTCTTGTAGACAAAGAGGTAGATAGCCGGGATATGGGCCTGGCTCAAGGCTAACTGGTGCTTGCTTCGGGGGCAGTGGTGATTAGTCTACCGCACTGCTACGCCATCTTGGAGAGATCCAAGGCCATTGGATCCAAGGCTATTAATCTGAAAAATCTGCTGCATACACTGCCTACAATCAATTTAAGTCTAACATGGAATCAATTTGTGCCTATTAAAACTTGTTAGTAGATCTATTGATTGTCCTAGGGCCAAGGATTTGACACAGATTATAGACTGAGGGAGGGTTGCCTGTTCTAGCATGCTGAAATGAGCAGGGCTCTACATGGCAGAAATTAGCTCAGGCTGTCTCTCAATTCCAATCCTTCATGTTGGTGGTATGCATAAAAGCCACGCTTAAGTGAATAGACATATAATGGAAACACAAAATAGGAGGAATCCAGGCGTCTATTCTGGGTTTTAATGTCACATTTGCTTGTTTTAGGGACAGATCGAAATTTACTGGGGGAGCGTTGTTTTGGGGGAGGGTTTGCCTTGGGGAGGGTTGTGTGGATTTATTTGGTCACAGGGGAGGGTAGTGCATTTTTTCCCTGGTTAACATTCGCTCTTTTGTAGGTTTTACTGTATCCTAGCCAAATTTCCTCATCTGCTTGCATGCGCCTCCCCTATATGAAGGTGTTTTGGTACTTTCCAAATAGGAATAGCTGATAGGCAGTGGAGAGGCCAGGTGCATTATTGTGCATGAAAGAACAGTGAAGACATGAGACATGCAGCTAAAAAGCTCCCCTATTGACAAAAGTGGTAGGTGGATCGTTTGTCCATATCTGCATTAGGCTAACTAGCAATCATACCACACATAAAATCATTCAAAGCTGCATCAATTTTCAATAACAAATCAAATCAAATTGTATTTGTCACATGCGCTGAATACAACAGGTGTAGACCTTACTGTGAAATGCTTACTTACAAGCCCTTATCCAACAATGCAGTTTTAAGAAAATAGAGTTAAGAAAATATTTACTAAATAAAATATACATATATATATAAAATAACAATAATGAGGCTATATACACGGGGTAGCGGTACCGAGTTAATGTGCGGGGGTACAGGTTAGTCTAGGTAATTTGTACATGTAGGTAGGAGTAAAGTGACTATGCATAGATAATAAACAGCGAGTAGCAGCAGTGCGAGGGGGGGGGGGGGGTTCAGGTGGCCATTTGATTAATTGTTCAGCAGTCTTAGGGCTTGGGGGTAGAAGCTGTTAAGGAGCCTTTTGGACCTAGACTTGGCGCTCCGTTACCGCTTTCCGTGCGGTAGCAGAGAGAACAGTCTATGACTTGGGTGACTGGAGTCTTTGACAATTTTATGGCCCTTCCTCTGACACCGCCTAGTATAGAGGTCCTGGCTCAAGTGATGTACTGGGTCGTACGCACTACCCTCTGTAGCGCCTTACCCTCGGATGCCGAGCAGTTGCCATACCAGGCGGTGATGCAACTGGTCAGGATGCTCTCGATGGTGCAGCTGTAGAACTTTTTGAGGATCTGGGGACCCATGCCAAATCTTTTCAGTCTCCTGAGGGGGAAAAGGCGTTGTCGTGCCCTCTTCACAACTTTCTTGGTGTGTTTGGACAATGATAGTTTATTGGTGATGTGGACACCAAGGAACTTGAAACTCTCGACCCGCTCCACTACAGCCCCGTCGATGTGAATGGGGGCGTGTTCGGCCCTCCTTTTCCTGTAGTCCACGATCATCTCCTTTGTCTTGCTCACATTGAGGGAGAGGTTGTTGTCCTAGTACCACACTGCCAGGTCTCTGACCTCCTCCCTATTGGTTGTCTCATCGTTGTCGGTGATCAGCAAACTTAATGATGGCGTTGGAGTCATGCTTGGCCACGCGGTCGTGGGTGAACAGGGAGTACAGGAGGGGACTAAGCACGCACCCCTGAGGGGCCCCCGTGTTGTTGCCTACCCTTACCTCCTGGGGGTGGCCCGTCAGGAAGTCCAGGATCCAGTTGCAGAGGGAGGTGTTTAGTCCCAGGGTCCTTAGCTTAGTGATGAGCTTTGTGGGCACTATGGTGTTGAAAGCTGAGCTGCAATCAATGAACAGCATTCTCACATAGGTGTTCCTTTTGTCCAGGTGGGAAAGGGCAGTGTGGAGTGCGATTGAGATTGCGTCATCTGTGGATCTGTTGGAGTGGTATGCGAATTGGAGTGGGTCTAGGGTTTCCGGGATGATGGTGTTGATGTGAGCCAAGACCAGCCTTTCAAAGCACTTCATGGCTACCGATGTATGAAGGAATATGAATCCATAAGAACAAATAGGAATAGCTGATAGGCAGCAGAGAGGCAAGGGGCATCATTGCGCATGAAAAAACAATGAAGACATGAGACACTCAGCACAAAAAGCTCCCCCTAGCATAGAATTTTGAACTCACTTAAAAACAATAATACAATTATCCTACTTAGACTAGCCTACAAAACCACAATGCAATGAATAATTGCATTATTGTTTTTAAGTGAGTACAAAATACAATGCTAGGCTGTAGTGAAAATGTCTTGAATAATGGTGCAAAAGCCCTGTGATTGAATGTTTCATTCATTTTATTTTACTTATTTTTTTTTTTTATTCCATTTGGATCAGTTGTGGGTCTACTCTTAACAGTTTATAAGTTCTAGAAAGGCACAGTAGCAGGCCAGTCTGGCTGTATTTTTACTTCTGATACTAAGATGTGCTGTCTGTTGCAGATCATCATTCTCCCAAGTCCACCTATAAAAATGTGGACACATATGCTCCCAGCAGGCCCAGTTATTCAATAAAACTTACAGCGCGTTCTGCCTCCTCTCCAATCCGAGTGGCTACACCTAGAACCTAACGCTTCAATATAGCCAAAATATTTATCTTTAAATGTACACATTTTTGTATTACCTTTTATATGTTGCATAAACACAACCAGTCACAATGTTTTAATCTGATTAGGCTACTTCAAAAGTCTGCTGTAAGCATGCACACGTTCATCCAAAATATAATTCCAGCATCCCCGCCCCCCCCAAAAAAGCCAAAAAGTTTAATGACATTCAGAGATTGTCAAATATAATAATAATATGCCATTTAGAAGACGATTTTATCCAAAGCAACTTACAGTCATGCGTGCATACATTTTTGTGTATGGGTGGTCCCGGGGATCGAACCCACTACCCTGGCGTTACAAGCACCGTTCTCTACCAGCTGAGCTACAGAGGACCTACAAGCCAAGCCAAGCCTTCGATACTGGGTAGGCCTACAGGGTAGAGAGGGATGCATTTTCTGTTTGTCAATATTGACATAGTCTATTCATTGTGGCTTTGAAAATGCAAACCATGATATTGAAGTGCCCGAAGTCAGTATGCTTTGTTTAATGGTTGTGTGGTGCAGAAACCTGTTGGTGGATTTATTTTTCTCATATATATTTTATATAATTATAAATATGGCATCAAAATGTTGAAAACCAGATTTCACCCTACCTGATCATTGTCTGCAGCCAGCTCTGATCATAGTGTAATAAAACAGGCAGGGAGGGTGAGCTCATCCATGGTGGTTGGCGAACTCTCAACCTTCAGGCCCGTAGCCCTGCATGGCATCGACTGTGCCGTGGTAGCTTGCTGAAGTGGCAAAGTCGATATCCACGTTTATAAACACAAGGTTGCTACAGTTATTTTTATGTGTGGTCGTAAACATTATTTTGAGTTAATTCTATGAGGGGGGAGGGGTGCAATTAATATTACTGTCGTTTTGTTTGCCAAAGAGGACATTGCTTTCTCCATGGATGGAGGCATTCCTCAGATGCCAGGCATATTAACATGTTGAAACACACCAGTGGTGGAAAAAGTACCCAATTGTCATACTTGAGTAAAAGTAAAGATACCTTAACAGAAAATGTCTCAAGTAAAAGTGAAAGTCACCCAGAAAAATACTACTTGAGTAAAAGTCTAAAAGTATTTGTTTTTAAATATGCTTAAGTATCTAAAGTAAATATAATTGCAAAAATATACTTAAGTATCAAAAGTAAAAGTTTTAATAATTTCAAATAGTTTATAATAAGCAAATCAGACAGCACAATTGTATTTTATTTATTTATTTATGGATAGCCTGTGGCACACTACAACACACAGACATAATTTACAAACAAAGCATTTGTGTTTGGTGAGTCCTCCAGATCAGAGGCAGTAGGGATGACCAGTGATTTTCTCTTGATAAGTGAGTGAAGTGGACCATTGTCCTGTCCTGCTAAGCAATGAAAATGTAACGAGTACTTTTGGGTGGCAGGGAAAATGTATGGAGTAAAAAGTACATTATTTTCATTAGGAATGTACAGTAGTGAAGTAAAAGTAAAAGCAGTCAAAAATATAAATAGTCAAGTAAAGATACCTAAAAATAAATACTTAAGTAGTACTTTAAAGTATTTCTACTTAAGTACTTTACACCACTGAAACACACAAACACGCACACACGCACACACGCACACACGCACACACACACACACTTCATGCATCCCTTTCACATATTACTGCCCCCCCCAGACACTCAGTCATAAACCCAGCCCCTAGAGTCTAGACCCTGCTGTTAGCCAGCCAGATACTGTAATGTGACGGGCTTGACATTTGATACGGGTCTGTCCAGAGGTTAAGGTGGTTGACTGGAGAGAGGTTCCTTCCTATGTTGAGGTTAGCTGTGGCCAGGATGGCGACACACTCCACTGGCCGCTAACTAGGAAGACACCCTGGCATACCAGAGAGAAGGGAAGGTAGGACCCATAGTGTTTATTGTGCAGACCTCGAGACATCTCTATTAAGGGCTCAAGGAGGCAGTAAAACTAGTCATGCTCAAGACTGGCGTTCTTAGAGCCGTGTCACATTCAGATAGCTTCAGCGCTTCAGCGTAAAGGGGGATTCTCCATAGGCAGGCTAATATCTATGGCCAGGCTATTCATCATGATTAGATTTTTTAACTGCTTACTGCAACAGACGGAGCATGCCTTTCAATTACAGTACTAGCGTAACTAAGTCCTTGTTCGGGCTACGAGTGCAGTGGCCCACTTTCACAGACACTGGGGAATCTCAAGGGCATCTAGAGGTGGAGGCTGGAACTGAGGCTGGAACTAGTAGCTAGCTACACCATAGGCTTAATACAGTAGGCTGGCCCTTTGATAGACTTGTTGGTATTGTGGCCATATTGTATTAACTGTTGATACCAATCCAATTCTTCCAGATCTACACTAGGGGGTAGGGATTGTTTCTGAACATAACTGTTGTTATACTGTCTGAGTAGCGGAAGTTGAGCAGAAGTTTTCCTTCACATAGGGGATTGTTTACTGACTGTCACTCTGTCACTTTATTGACAGGGGTCTGTAAACCATTACAGCCTATCACAAATTTACCTCTTACACTAACCCCCTAGGCACTCCTGTAGCTCCGAAGATACACATACAGTGCCTTCAGAAAGTATTCATACCCCTTGAATTCAAAATTGATTAAATATTTTAAAAAATCACTGATCTACACACAATACCCCATGATGGCTAAGTGAAAATATGTTTTTTCATGAAATGTTTGCAAATGTATTGAAAATGAAATACAGAAATATCTAAATTACATAGTCTACGTATTCATACTCCTGAGTAAATACTTTGTACACCTTGTATTACAAGTCTCTAAGAGCTTTCCACACCTGGATTGTGCAACATCTGCCCATTATACTTAAAAAATGTTTTCAAGCTCTGTCAAATTGGTTGTTGATCATTGCTTTACAACCATTTTCAGGTCTTGCCATAGATTTTCAAGTATATTTAAGTCAAAACTGTAACTCGGCAACTCAGGAACATTCACTGTCTTCTTGATATGCAACTCCAGTGTAGATTTGACCTTGTGTTTTAGGTTATTGTTATGCTGAAAGTTGAATTAATCTCCCAGTGTCTGGTGGCAAGCAGACTAAACCAGGTTTTCCTCTAGGATTTTGCCTGTGCTTAGCTCCATTCCGTTTCTTTTTTATCCTGAAAAACTCCCCAGTCCTTAATGATTAAAAGCATACCCGTAACATGAAGCAGCCACCACTATACTTGAAAATATGTGACCGACCGGCTCGATTGTGTCTTATGTAGCAACATTTGAAATGGTGTTTTTACATTGAATAAAAGTAGAGACTCAGAGCTAGAAAATTGTATATCATACACTACAGTTGAGGAACAATGGGAAAGTAATTCTGCTTTGAAAGTTGATAAACTTGTAACCTCACTTTTGAGAAAATGGCCCTTGAATGTTTTGGTACACCTACTGGAGAGCTCTTCTTTTTCTAAACCCATTCAGCATCGTTCACACCCTCTTAAGCTTTAGCCCCACCCATCTCTTTAAGGATTCACATGTGAGGCCATGTACTAAACAACCAAATATTTCAAGACTAAAGGCTGGTTTATACTACGGGTGTGTTCGTACATTTAATCTGGAGTGCCAGAGTGTGCTCTGGGCATTCGTAAACTCAGAGCGTTGTCAGATTGTCAGTTCGTAAATGCGGAGCGTTTCGCTCTCGGAGCGTTCAGAGCGCACACTGGACTCTCTGGCTGAGGAGTAGGGTTGATCTGAGTGTTCTGACCTAACAACAGCAGTCATGCACCCAAGCTAACTGGCTAACGTTGGCTAGCTGCTTCCAGACACAAATGAGAGTACAGCTCACTCTGACCATTTTACTCGCCCTAGCAGAGCTGTTTAGCCTGTTTTTATGTTATCCAGAGCGTTGATGACTGCAACTGTGCTGCTGGCAACTATTTAATTACGTTTACTGACACCAGCCATATTCAACGGGTGTTGAGCGTTCGTAAATGTGTCAGTTATTCTGCTTCCAGCTACGTCTATCGACAGTTGTCGCAGTGACATCATGCACATTCTATTGAAATGGTTACTTGCATAGTGGAGTCTTTTGTTTAGACATGTAGCTAGCTAGCTAAACAATGAACCATAATCCCAACTCATAACATTACTACCCTGCATGAATCTGCAGGTAGCTAACCAACCAGGTTCAATGTTAGCTAGCTAACATTAAGCTATAACTAGCAATGCAAATGGCTCTGCGATACGAATAATATTACTACCAGATCATACTCGTAATGTGAGCTAGCGAGCCAGCCAGCTAACGTAAGCTAGCTAGCTAACAGTACACTTTAACTTGAAATGAAAACGACTTTCTGACAAAATTATAAACGTGTAATATCTGAAAATGTAGCTAGCTAGACTATCTTACCCGTATACATGGATAGACGCTACTCCCTCTCTGTCACTGACGCCATGGTTGCCCTTAGTTTGAAGATGTTATCCGGAGACAGGTGTTTTATAGAACAGCCTTCTGTGTGTTCTCTTTTTAATCAAACGCCAGAATTTTCTCCATCTCCTTAGCTATCGAACTCTAATTCCACTGATTTCAAAACTCGGTCTTCCATAAAGTGGAGAGCAGTACTTACGCAGTTCTACTACGTGATATCTTTCAAAAAAGCTGCGTTAGAAAGGATTACCTACACATACTGAGCAGCTCATGTTATAGACAGAAGCGTGCTACATGGCAGACCAATCCGAACTCATCTCTCGACATGTCCAGCCCACTCATTATTTCAGCCAATCATGGCTAGCGGGAAGGTTGCTGTCTTTTTCCGTGGCTAAACAAACTAGGCTCGTAATTTAACAATTGTATTTGTATTGACACATGGCATACAAGTTTGTTATTAAGGCACATGAAAGTTCACATGTTCCAGAAGGCATTTCTGCCCAAAAACGCTCTCCTGTGAAGTAGTGACAAGCGACATACGCCTTGTTTCCTGAAATGAGTCACAAATGGAGAGTGATACTCAGTAATGTGTTGTATTTGATTTGTCTGAAACATAACACTTTTGGATTCAGGACAAAAAGTGAATTGGTTTGCCAATTTTTTTTGCTGTATTACTTTAGTGCCTTGTTGCAAACAGGATGCATATTTTGGAATATTTTTATTCTGTAAAGGCTTCCTTCTTTTCACTCTGTCAATTAGGTTAGTATTGTGGAGTAACTAAAATGTTGTTGATCCATCCTCACTGCTCGACTGAGGGACCTTAGAGATAATTGTATATGTGGGGTAAAGAGATGATATAGTCATTCAGAAATCACGTTAAACACTATTATTGCACACAGAGTGAGTCCATGCAACTTATTATGTGACTTGTTAAGCAAATCTTTACTCCTGAACTTATTTAGGCTTGCCATAACAAAGGGGTTGAATACTTATTGACTCAAGACATTTCAACTTTTAATTTTTACAAATTCCGAAAAACATAATTCCACTTTGACATTCTGGGGTATTGTGTGTAGGTGACAAAAAATCTCAATTTAATCAATTTTAAATTCAGGCTGTAACACAATAACATTTGGAATGCGTCAAGGGGTATCAATACTTTCTGAAGGCACTGTACATGTACAGTGCCTTCGGAAAGTATTCAGACCCCTTGACTTTTTCCAAATTATGTTACCTTACAGCCTTAACCTAAAATGGATGTACAAAAAATAACAAAAAACCATCAGCAATCTACACACAATACCCCATAATGACAAAATGAAACAGGTTTTTTGAATTTTTTGCAAATGTATTAAAATCAAAAACAGAAATACCTTATTTACATAAGTATTCAGAACCTTTGCTATGAGACTCGAAATTGAGCTCAGGTGCATCCTGTTTCCATTGATCATCCTTGAGACGTTTCTACAACTTGATTGGAGTCCACATGTGGTAAAGTCAATTGATTGGACATGATTTGGAAAGGCACACACCTGTCTATATAAGGTGCCATAGTTGACAGTGCATGTCAGAGAAAAAACCAAGCCATGAGGCTGAAGGAATTGTCCGTAGAGCGCCGAGAAAGGATTGTGTCGAGGCACAGATCTGGGGATGGGTACCAAAAAAATTCTGTAGCATTGAAGGACCCCAAGAACACAGTGGCCTCCATCATTCTTAAATAGAAGAAGTTTGGAACCACCAAGACTCTTCCTAGAGCTGGCTGCCCGGCCAAACTGAGCAATCGGGGGAGAAGGGCCTTGGTCAGGGAGGTGACCAAGAACCCGATGGTCACTCTGACAGAGCTCTAGATATCCTCTGTGGAGATGATAGAACCTTCCAGAAGGACAACCATCTCTGCAGCACTTCACCAATCAGGCCTTTATGGTAGTGTCCAGATGGAAGCCACTACTCAGTAAAAGGCACATGATAGCCCACTTGGAGTTTGCCAAAAGGCACCTAAAGACTTCCAGACCATGAGAAACAAGATTATCTGGTCTGATGAAACCAAGATTAAACTCTTTGGTCTGAATGCCAAGCGTCACGTCTGGAGGAAACCTGGCACCATCCCTACAGCGAAGCATGGTGGTGGCAGCAACATGCGGTGGGTATGTTTTTCAGCGGCAGGGACTGGGAGACTAGTCAGGATCGAGGCAAAGATGAATGGAACAAAGTACAGAGAGGTCCTTGATGAAAACCTGCTCCAGAGCGCTCAGGATCTCAGACTAGGGTGAAGGTTAACCTTCCAACAAGACAACGACCCTAAGCACACAACCAAGACAACGCAGGAGTGGCTTCGGGACAAGTCTCTGAATGTCCTTGAGTGGCCCAGCCAGAGCCTGGACTTGAACCCGATCGAACATCTCTGGAGAGACCTGAAAATAGCTGTGCAGCAAAGCTCCCCATCCAACCTGATATAGCTTGAGAGGATCTGCAGAGAAGAATGGGAGAAACTCCTCAAATACGGGTGTGCCAAGCTTGTAGCGTCATAACCAAGAAAACTCGAGGCTGTAATCGCTGCCAAAGGTGCTTCAACAAAGTACTGATTAAAGGGTCTGAATCCTTATGTAAATGTGATGTTTCAGTTTTATATAATTTAATAAATGAGTAAACATTTCTTAAAAACGGTTTTTGCTTTGTCATTATGGGGTATTGTGTGTAGATTGATGAGGATAAAAAACAATTTAATCCATTTTAGAATAAGGCTGTAACCTAACATAATGTGGAAGAAGTTCAGGGGTCTGAATACTTTCCGAGGCACTGTATAATTTTTGTGACTTTCACGTTTTTTTGGTGTATTTTATCACATGACATCTAGTTTCCTTTTTGGGTACTTCAGGTTATCACCAGTATCTGTAACTATCTCCGGCCCTCTGTGTTGCCTTATCACATGTCAAATATATAAAATAATCAAATTAGATGATTTTTAAAATAAACATTTGAATGACAAAGCTGTAAAACATGATCCTAAATGTAAACCATCAACTTAATAAATACCATTGGTGTATAATAATGAGGGTTTCCGCATGAAATATCCTTTATATACATTTTTCTTTTTACATGCATTTATTTATTTTACTATAGCAGTATGTCTTTTTTGTAAATATTTGCCACCAAACTGGAAAAAGTCAATAGTTGGAAGAGTTGCATAGTCCATTGAAAATAATGCCATTGTTTATGAGATGCTTTTTTTTCAATAATTAGGCTATTTTCTCTTGAACCATATGGTCTATCCACTAGAAACCCATGGATAATATGGACACAGATATAGAAAATGAATACTATATATGAATAAAGTTTAGAAAAGTTATTCAAGTATATATTACCAAAGTTTTTTATTTATTTATTTATTTTTTATTTCACCTTTATTTAACCAGGTAAACCAGTTGAGAACAAGTTCTCATTTACAACTGCGACCTGGCCAAGATAAAGCAAAGCAGTGAGATAAAAACAACAACACAGAGTTACGTATGGGGTAAAACAAAACAAAGTCAAAAATACAACAGAAATACATATATATACAGTGTGTGCAAATGTAGCAAGTTATGGAGGTAAGGCAATAAATAGGCTATAGTGCAAAATAATTACAATTAGTATTAACACTGGAATGATAGATATGCAAGAGATGATGTGCAAATAGAGATACTGGGGTACAAATGAGCAAAATAAATAACAATATAGGGATGAGGTAGTTGGGCGGGCTAATTTCAGATGGGCTGTGTACAGGTGCAGTGATCGGTAAGGTGCTCTGACAACTGATGCTTAAAGTTAGTGAGGGAGATAAGTGTCTCCAGCTTCAGAGATTTTTGCAATTTGTTCCAGTCATTGGCAGCAGAGAACTGGAAGGAATTGCGGCCAAAGGAGGTGTTGGCTTTGGGGATGACCAGTGAGATATACCTGCTGGAGCGCAGACTACGGGTGGGTGTTGCTATGGTGACCAATGAGCTAAGATAAGGTGGGGATTTGCCTAGCAGTGATTTATAGATGGCCTGGAGCCAGTGGGTTTGGCGACGAATATGTAGTGAGGACCAGTTACCATAGATTGCCATATATTACCTAAGATTCTTCTAACTTTGGTAAATTACTGGTAGCTTTGCAATCCTACATATATGTAAACAATGGAAATAGCTCCACCTTGCCCTCTGATAGGCTGTAGTGGAATTTTCACCATATTATTGTTTATCAGTGTTATGTGGCACAGACAGTATATGTGGCATTTGTTCTAACCAATGGGGAGCTTCAGTTCCAGTGCCCCACAGCAAGTACCATACTGTTCACTGGGGACGTTGTTTGTTATATCGAGTTATTCTCTGAGTGATCAATCCTAGCCAGCTCCAACACGACTGGCCCTGGGCATAAAAATACACAACAAGGCATCTGGACCAGATTTTCTTGGTCTGGATCCTGGATGTCATCCAGGCAGGTCGATCTTTGGTGGGGGGGAAAGATTGTTTTCGGGCCCCCTTGCCCTCTCCCCCACTGCCCTGGCCTTGGTAATTACGGATCTACTATTCATGGTATGTTTACATGGATGAGAGACACCTGTTGCTTCTCCCCAAGCAGAAACCAATCAGCCGCAGCTATTTTGGCAACGTCGGGATTATTAGGTGATCCCAAGGTGCCCTAGGCAAGCGTTGTTACATTGATAGCAGTTTTCCACTTTCACTTTGATTGATTGTATAACATAAACAAACATTAAATAAATGTCTGCCTATTAATATGCTAGCTAGATAGCATAGCTGTTTTTGTGCTTGCACAAGACGATTCTTTGGCAACGTGCTAAGACTTGTGACGCAAGTCGGCCTATAGGGATCATGCTTGCATCAATATAGTTGCGTCAAGTATGGCAGACGGCTGTTGCGGATTTCCGAAATAAACGTAGTACTTCCCAGATCAACGTCCTTCAAACTGCCCCTTCAGGTGATTAACTCCAAAAACAAGTTACTCCTGCTGACATGAAGGTTTGACAGCGGTAACGGGGCAGAGAGAGAGTGAGATGGTGAATAATATAAATTTGATCTGAATTGAAGCTCTGGAGAACATTTAAATTAACCATTTTATTATTAATATACAATTCCTTTGCAAGCCTATTAGCTAGTCTGCAGCCAATAACAATGTTAAAATCTCCATGGGTTCTCCATTGGTTTTTTGTTTACATCTGGTTGTGTGATAATTGTGTAGTTCCAACAGTGATTTGTAGATCTGGATTTATACATTGACTTTAATCGACCTCTGTTATTCTTGTGTGTATTATTAGTAACAACATGCTCCAGTCACAGAGCTTTGTTTCTGGAAAATATTGTTTAAAAGGTCAAACAGTTGCAGCCAGTTATTTTAATCTGCTGCATTTGTAATGGCACACTGTGCCGTGTCAACACCAAGATGAGAGTGGGTTTCCGCCACAGATAAGTTATAACCACCCTATTGGGCTTTCAATTTGTCTTTGAATTACATGTGCACATTCCTCATCAATTTATAATTTGTGATTAGACACAATCTAATAAATTATTGTGATAAACAAAATCACAATTTATTAATTGTGTAGTTACACTATACTTGTAACTACCTTGTAAATACAGTACATCTTAGGGACACCAAAGAACAGTGTCACTATTTATCAACCAGTGATAAGAGAGGAGTGTCATTAGGCACATTCATAAAGGGCCAAGGCTGTAGAGGCATCAATCATCATGCCATCCTATAAGGTTGACAGGGCTGCAAAATTCTCATGGCCAATGGCCTTACCTAAAGTTGCACTGAAAGCAGGCTGGCAGTGAGATTGTTTGTTGGGCATATAAGAGAGTGGACATATAGACAGGTGGTGGACAGACTGACAGGCAGGCAGTCTTGTCCGGCCTGGGGCATTGGGCTCAGAGGAAAGAGAGGAAATAGAGGGGGAGACAGTGGGTGTTGGGCATGCCTTTGGGGATGGCAGGATGCCACTGTAAATAATCAGGAGTGGTGGAGTGGAGGGGGACTGGATTGGGATAATCAGAAGCAGATGCTTGTACTGGCCACTATTCTGAGAGGGCCTGACCTACTGTATTTCTTCAGTCTGTGTGTGTGTGTGTGTTTGGTTATTTTGTGTATGCAATGTCTATTCTGCTCATTCTGTGAAATAGAATAGCAGAGTAAAGAACTGTCAATGTTGTTCTTCCTGAATACTGAGCTTTAACTGAAATCAAATACTGTATGTGCCAACTCTTCAGGGTTAGGGTTGCGGCTGGAGCTAGGGTTAGGGTTGTGGCTGGATCTAGGGTTAGGGTTGCGGCTGGAGCTAGGGTCAGGGTTAGGGTTGCGGCTGGGGCTAGGGTCAGGGTTGTGGCTGGATCTAGGGTTAGGGTTGCGGCTGGAGCTAGGGTCAGGGTTAGGGTTGTGGCTGGAGCTAGGGTTAGGGTTGTGGCTGGATCTAGGGTTAGGGTTGCGGCTGGAGCTAGGGTCAGGGTTAGGGTTGCGGCTGGAGCTAGGGTCAGGGTTAGGGTTGCGGCTGGAGCTAGGGTCAGGGTTGCGGCTAGGGTTAGGGTTGTGGCTGGAGCTAGAGTTAAGGTTAGGGGTTTGGCTGGAGTTAGGGTTAGGGTTGTTAGGTTTACGGCTGGAGCTAGGGTTAGGTCTGCAACTGAAGCTAGGGTTGGGGTGTGTGTGTGTGTGAATGTTTGTGTGTGTGTTTGTGTGTGTGTGTGTCCGTCAGTATGCCTATTACCAGGCGAAACAAGGTTCCCTTATCACCTAACTCTCCCCCTGTACTTCTCTCTCTTGCCTACACAGGTTATGCCACCCCACAGGCTTCCTGGAACCCCCACTGTGAAAGAGAAGGGCTGATCCCCAAGCTCTAGCTACTCTCCTTCCACCTCCACCCACCCCCTGTCCCTCCCTGATCACACATAGCCCCCCACTCCCACTCCGCCGGTCCCCCATGGCTGCAGGAGGCCATGCCCCTGAGAAGGATGTGTTGATCAACCTGCATCAGGTAAGATTGATTGATTTATTTATTTATTATGTTTATTTTCCTTCAGGAGGACATTACTTCCGCAGCTCAATATATGTTACACATACAATATGTAACCATCATTAATACCTGAGACATAGATATGAGTCAACTGTAACTACTACATGTGCCCATCTCATTGATATCAAATTATTAGAGGTATACAAATTGTTGTTGTACCTACCATGCGTCATGTCTGCAATGGTCATGTGAGGTGAAATGTGTATATTTTGGGATGTGAACACTCAGTTTGTTTGTTTGACCTGACGAAGATCAGTTTCGGATCAAAACGTTGTCAATAAAGCAGTGAATTGGGAGCTTTAACAGTGTGCCGGCCTTCTTGTTCTTTACTGCTATTCTTTGTTAGCCCAGCACCAATGTTTTTAAGGATGTGCATATGACCAAAAACCTTTCTAACAACTGGGAACCCAACAGGGAAACAGTTGCCTTTCGGCTACACAACATTTCCCTCTAAACACAGCACTAGTCTGTGACTAGTCTAGACTTGAATATTCCTGATTAGACTGGGTTGCTACGGCATCTCCCAAGGCCAGTAGCACAGTTTCATGCCAAGCCAGGTGAGGTGCACTTTTACATTTGCGACCACTGACTAAGGATGAAGAACGTGTGTACGTGCATGGGTGTGTGTGTCTGAAGTTTTCTTTGGGATTTGTGAGCTACCAAGGATTCTCTTTAGCTTGCAGGTTCTTTCTTCTCCATGCCTAAGCACAGTGGGCTTCAATAAAATAAATGTCTACATGAAAGGAAAGCACAACAAATGACTTGTCCATGATTGACATGATGCCCCGATCATTTAGTTTGAAAGGAATGTAAACAAGTTAATGAAGCTTCTGGTATGAGGAAGAACAACATGCAGTAAAATATAGGCTAGTCCAGGGGGTACTCAACTCTTACCCTATGAGGTCTGGATGCTTGCCTCCTGATAATTAATTGCACATACCTGGTGTCCCAGGTCTAAATCAGTCTCTGATTAGAGGGGAACAATGAAAAAATGCAGTGGAACTGGCTTTGAGCTCCAGAGTTAAGTTTGAGGGGGCTAATCAGTCCTCTAATTTCTTCTCTGCTGAAAAAAACAGCATAGATCAGCATAGGCTGGTAATCAACCTTCGTTGTATTTTCACCGGTGACCAGCCTTCGGTGTGTTTTAGACACTGGTCACCAGTATATGCAGGTCAGCCACAAAACCAGCATAACCTCATATTATGCTGGCTTGAAAAATGTTGTTTAATTCCTATTGGAAGCCAGCCTGAGTAGGAATATGCAACAATTAAAACTTTTAGTCACCCACAATCTGCATTCAGAATGACTGCCAGAGATAGAAATATTTATAAATGAGACAACCTAAACCATCTAAACTGGAACAACCATTTCAGTAACGGGTGCAATAAGTCCAACTAACAGATTGGATTAGTTTAGAAAAATGTATGTTACTTATCATTGTGTAGCATAAGATAAATTAAGTGATGAATGAATCAATCAATGTACATGCAAAACACAGATATTGAAACAAACAATTCTAAAAACATCAAACTGCACTAGAGCACGCTGGGAAACATGATAATGATGGGCGTGGTTTTGCAGACCAGCTTGACCTGCCAGACCATACTGGACCAGCATACACTTAAAAAAAAGTTATTGAGAGATTCTTTGTCAGAGGTGAGGGTAATATGCTTATCAGGAAGGGTTCTTTACTGCTGTTATTGTTGAGAAGAACCATCCTGTTCTGTCCCTCTCCACCATGTGTTCCTTTTATGCAATGAAACGCTGCACTGTTAAAAAGTTCCTTTAATTGTACTGTACACTACTGGTTACTGGTTGCCGTAAAAGTAAGGTAAACAACAACAAGTTTTGGGCTGACCCCATTTAGTCGACTGGTCGATTGTTTGGTCGATAGGCTGTTGGTTGACCGAGATTTCTTTAGTCGAGCAGTAGCAAAAAATATATATATACAGTATATACAGTTGAAGTCGGAAGTTTACATACACTTAGGTTGGAGTCATTAAAACTCGTTTTTCAACCACTCCACACATTTTTTGTTAACAAACTATCGTTTTGGCAAGTCGTTTAGGACATCTACTTTGTGCATGACACAAGTAATTTTTCCAATAATTGTTTATAGGCAGATTATTTCACTTATAATTCACTGTATCACAATTCCAGTGGGTCAGAAGTTTACATACACTAAGTTGACTATGCCTTTAAACAGCTTGGAAAATTCCAGAAAATGATGTCATGGCTTTAGAAGCTTCTGATAGGCTAATTGACATCATTTCAGTCAATTGGAGGTCTACCTGTGGAGGTATTTCAAGGCCGACCTTCAAACTCAGTGCCTCTTTGCTTGACATCATGGGAAAATCAAAAGAAATCAGCCAAGACAGCAAAATAATTGTAGACCTCCACAAGTCTGGTTCATCCTTGGGAGCAATTTCCAAACACTTGAATAATAATAATAATATGCCATTTAGCAGACCCTTTTATCCAAAGCGACTTACAGTCATGCGTGCATACATTTTTTGTGTATGGGTGGTCCCGGGGATCAAACCCACTACCTTGGCGTTATAAGCGCCGTGCTCTACCAGCTGAGCTACAGAGGACCACAGGTACCACGTTCATTTGTACAAACAATAGTACGCAAGTATAAACACCATGGGACCACGCAGCTGTCATACCGCTCAGGAATGAGACGCGTTCTATCTCCTAGAGATTAATGTACTTCGGTGTGAAAAGTGCAAATCAATCCCAGAACAACAGCAAAGGACCTTGTGAAGATGGTGGAGGAAACAGATACAAAAGTATCTATATCCACAGTAAAATTAGCCCTATATCGACATAACCTGAAAGGCCGCTCAGCAAGGAAGAAGCCACTGTTCCAAAACCGCCATAAAAAAGCCAGACTACGGTTTGCAACTGTACATGGGGACGAAGATCTGTCCTCTGGTCTGATGAAACAAAAATAGAACTGTTTGGCCATAATGACCATCATTATGTTTGGAGGAAAAAGGGGGACGCTTGCAAGCCAAAGAACACCAAACCAACCGTGAAGCACGGGGGTGGCAGCATCATGCTGTGGGGGTGCTTTGCTGCAGGAGGGACTGGTGCACTTCACAAAATAGATGGCATCATGAGGAAGGAAAGTTATGTGGATATATTGAAGCAACATCTCAAGACATCAGTCAGGAAGTTAAAGCTTGGTCACAAATGGGTCTTTCAAATGGACAATGACCCCCAGCATACTTCCAAAGTTGTGTCAAAATGGCTTAAGGACAACAAAGTCAAGGTATTGGAGTGGCCATCACAAAGCCCTGACCTCGATCCAATAGAACATTTGTGGGCAGAACTGAAAAAGCGTGTGCGAGCAAGGAGGCCTACAAACCTGACTCAGTTACACCAGCTCTGTCAGGAAGAATGGGCCAAAATTCACCCAACTTATTGTGGGAAGCTTGTGGAAGGCTACCCGAAACGTTTGACCCAAGTTAAACAATTTAAAGGCAATGCTTCCAAATACTAATTGAGTGTATGTAAACTTCTGACCCACTGGGAATGTGATGAAAGAAATAAAAGCTGAAATAAATCATTCTCTCTACTATTATTCTGACATTTCACATTCTTAAAATAAAGTGGTGATCCTAACTGACCTAAGACAGGGAATTATTACTAGGATTAAGTGTCTAGAATTGTGAAAAACTGAGTTTAAATGTATTTTTGCTAAGGTGTATGTAAACTTCCGACTTCAACTGTACATCATGGTGTACAAGACACCTGTCTGATTCGCGATGAGTGGACTGATCCGTTGTGGACACCATGGAGATGACACAGTCCATTAGTCTAAGACGTGCTACTGAAATTGTATATGGTTATATTACATAAGAACAATGGTGCCACACTAATAAACATAATATTATTTTATAACTAAGGCACTTTCTCCCTTCGTTTGATAGCAGTCGCTGTCCACGGTTTTGAAACACATCAGTGCGCTGTTGAATTGGCGCCTTTTCCTATACCATGTTGCTATGTGCATAATAGCAAAGTTAACCAGCATATTGGTGTTGACAACAATGCTGGAGGCAGCAGCAGAATGAGGAGATGAGAAAACAGCCTTTGCCTTATTGTCTAAGAAAAGTGAGGAGAGAGGAAACCCCAACATAATTAGGTCTATAATCAATAGCCTATAATCATTCAAGGCTCGTTTTATTTGATTTTAAAACTAAAATTCTTGAATGTGCCTGGCTTTATAAATCATCAATATATCTACAGAAATAAGACAGATCCTACTTCTGTTGCCTGTTTGAGTGTTTGTTTAATAGCCTACTGATTCCGTGAGCACCAAGCCTCACGCAACAACATGTCAAGTAAACAATTTCACAAATGTGGCTGTTTTTAATTTTTGCTTTGCTGTAATAAAGTCTTTACACTTTTTTTCATTAGAACAGCCTCTCTGGTATTATTTATAATTTATTTTGTGTTTACACTGTTCCAAATTGTCGGAAATATAATATTTATAATAATAATAATGCTCCTTTTTCTTGATCTCCTTCTTATTGTTATTATTACTATTATTATTATATTAATAAGTAATGTCATTATCATTAGTAGGCTTAGTATAGCATCCTTGTATAACCACCATCGAGCTGTAGGCCTAAGAGCACATCCTGTTTAGTCTTAATACCGTAACTTACATAGGCCTAGATTTCAATACATCTATAGGCTACTGTATCAATCAATCATTCATTCGTTCATGTCATCATGCACGTCATACAAGTCATTCACGATTTGAAATGCAATCAAGCATTTTAGTTTTAAAATAAAATAAAACAAGCCTTGAATAATTAGCTTAAACAACTGTTCCATTTCAGAAATTGCATTCACGAATGAATGCAACTGTTTTTAGTCTTTTAGCTGTAATAAAGGCTTACCAAAAAAAATGTAACAACAGACTCTCTGGTACGCTTATACTTTATTTAGTGTTGTTTACATTGTTCCAAACGGTCAGAAATGTTTTATTGTAATCTATACAGCACCTGTTTGGCACTCATACTATGCACACAGCGCTTGCTCCTTAGCTTATTTTTCTTGATCTCCAGTATTTTCCACAACTAGTAACATTTTATTCCACACATCTTACTTTCCCTTTACCTCCCGAGCAACCTGTAAATATTCCCCCATTTTGAGTTGATTTGTCATGTCCTCTGCATCCATTTTGCTGTCACATGTGTTACAGTGTTCAGAGTTTGTTATAACCAATTTATTGATGTGATTATGATGCTATAGGTCAGGCCCTATTGTGACCTATTCGGACGGGATTTGTTTTACTGGGGAGGTCGGGTAATGTAATTATGTGCACAAGCACAAAACACCATAATTTGTGTCCCGTCCGAATCTGCCATGGCAGTCATTTTTAATGGCAGGAGAGTAACAATTCCAACCAGAATAACCTACTGTTTTTTGGCTAACTCCAAGGTCCTCTGATAATACTAGTCTTGTGCAAGTCGACATCCCTGTGTTTTGAGAGAAATGTCTGAGTTTGACAGGTGTTGCTCGCGGTTTGCACGAGAAAACAATAACTGATTCGATAAATTGAACTAAGTGTTGCGCATAAGCTATATACGAATGTCCTACTTATAGCCTATCAACTTTCACAGTGTTTATATGTATTGTGCGTAAAACAAATGCATCAGTAAAAAATATTGAGCCTATTTAATGCAACCCTTGCTGATAATAGAACGCAAAGCAGCAGCATACATCTGACCTAAACGCTTGGAAATGATAAGTTAACTTTCTCATCCATAGCCTTATAATGCATCCCAAGTGCAATTGCACTGTTTAACTCACATCTGAAGGCTGGGGAGCATTTAGGACGTACTGCGGATCGCTAAAATATCCTAATGATTATGATCACTCTTCCTCAATTCAAAAAATATATATAATTACACAGTGCAGCAAGTCTGAGCCCAGCCCGGCACAATCAAATCAATTGCTGATCGGACTCCCTCTAGTCATTTGTGTGTCTCAATTATTTAATCAAACCGTGTGCTTAAAGCATCAGACAAGCTCAGTGAATATAGTTGATTTGATTAAAACACATAGGATGTGTCAGTATATGGAAAAATACACGTTTAAACATTACAACCAACCAATTGGTCGAAAGAACAGATTACTCTTGGTCGACCAACATTATTTTGGGTCGGTGATAGCCCTAAACAAGTTACTGAATTTTTAAAGCTGAATGAAGGTGTTATTGCTGTAAAATGTCAGTATGCTGCTGAATGCTGGTTACTTGAGACTATACCTCACTAGGGATTTTAACTCACAACATCAATCAATTTCAATCAATTTTATTTTATATAGCCCTTCTTACATCAGCTAATATCTCGAAGTGCTGTACAGAAACCCAGCCTAAAACCCCAAACAGCTAGTAATGCAGGTGTAGAAGCACGGTGGCTAGGAAAAACTCCCTAGAAAGGCGAAAGCCTAGGAAGAAACCTAGAGAGGAACCAGGCTATGAGGGGTGGCCAGTCCTCTTCTGGCTGTGCCGGGTGGAGATTATAACAGAACCATGCCAAGATGTTCAAAAATGTTCATAAGTGACAAGCATGGTCAAATAATAATCAGGAATAAATCTCAGTTGGCTTTTCATAGCCGATCATTAAGAGTTGAAAACAGCAGGTCTGGGACAGGTAGGGGTTCCATAACCGCAGGCAGAACAGTTGAAACTGGAATAGCAGCAAGGCCAGGCGGACTGGGGACAGCAAGGAGTCACCACGGCCGGTAGTCCCGACGTATGGTCCTAGGGCTCAGGTCTCTCAGTTGGCTTTTCATAGCCGATCATTAAAGAGTTGAAAACAGCAGGTCTGGGACAGGTAGGGGTTTCGTAGCCGCAGGCAGAACAGTTGAAACTGGAATAGCAGCAAGGCCAGGCGGACTGGGGACAGCAAGGTGTCATCATGCCCGGTAGTCCTGACGTATGGTCCTAGGGCTCAGGTTCTCAGAGAGAAAGAGAGAACGAGAGAATTAGAGAGAGCATACTTAAATTCACACAGGACACTGGATAAGACAGGAGAAGTACTCCAGGTATAACCAACTAACCCCAGCCCCCGACACATAAACTACTGCAGCATAAATACTGGAGGCTGAGACAGGAGCGGTCCCGGAGACACTGTGGCCCCATCCGAAGAAACCCCGGACAGGGCCAAACAGGAAGGATATAACCCCACCCACTCCGCCAAAGCACAGCCCCCGCACCACTAGAGGGATATCCCCAACCACCAACTTACAATCCTGAGACAAGGCCGAGTATAGCCCACAGAGGTCTCCACCACAGCACAAACCAAGGGGGGGCGCCAACCCAGACAGGAAGATCACGTCAGTAACTCAACCCACTCAAGTGACGCACCCCTCCCAGGGACGGCATGAAAGAGCACCAGCAAGCCAGTGACTCAGCCCCTGCAACAGGGTTAGAGGCAGAGAACCCCAGTGGAGAGGGGAACCGGCCCGGCAGAGACAGCAAGGGCTGTTCGTTGCTCCAGCCTTTCCGTTCACCTTCACACTCCTGGGCCAGACTACACTCAATCATATGACCTACTGAAGAGATAAGTCTTCAGTAAAGACTTAAAGGTTGAGACCGAGTCTGCGTCTCTCACATGGGTAGGCAGACTGTTCCATAAAAATGGAGATCTATAGGAGAAAGCCCTGCCTCCCGCTGTTTGCTTAGAAATTCTAGGGACAATTAGGAGGCCTGCGTCTTGTGACCGTAGCGTACGTATTGGTATGTACGGCAGGACCAACTCGGAAAGATAGGTAGGAGCAAGCCCATGTAACGCTTTATAGGTTAACAGTAAAACCTTGATTGCTAACATCTTGATTGCTAATGACCTGGATTTCCTGCAACGCCACCAGGTCTGTGGGCATGACAGAGATTGGCCACAGATTTAAACGCAAGAATACAGTTTTGCACTTTGATAAAAGTTGCCTAGCATAAAGTCAATAACTGTCTGATTATCTGAAAACACCAACATAAAAATTGCAGTGCTCAGGGACACAATGGAAAGTTGGGGATTTGAAATTGCAAGCTTTGGGCAGAGGTGCATTAATGTTTCAGCAGTGCCACCAGGTACATCTTTATTAACAAGAACATATACTGTATCCACACACTCTCAAAATTAGGGTATGGTTAGGTTACAGGGTTGTTCTCTGGGGTACAAAAAGGTCAAAGGTACACATAAGGCATCTTCAGAGGTACACATAGGAACTCACATGGTAATATTTTGAATATAAGGTACAATCATCACTACGCTTTGAAATGTAGGGAGGGGCAATGTACCGGTGGGGCTCATTAGCATATTTGGGGCATGGTCTAATATAAGTGTCTTTCTGTCAACTGTCAGTGGAAGTGTTGTACCAGTTTAAGAGGTTGATGGTTATGGCGTCAAAGGTTAAGAACCTAGTTTAACACTGTCAGTTCTGCAGTAGTTGTAAGAGGATATGACATTAAAGCGCTGTACTCGTAAGTGGTCACAATATAAATTATTGGAAGCTAGCTGCATGGAAGTTGCTGTGAGTTTCATGTTACTGAATTGGCATCTAGCTGTCGGTAAGTTACTGTAAAATGGCCTCAAACTTCAGGTTGGCAGGAAACTGACCTTCCTGCCACACCATCAGGTCAGTGAGCATGACAGAGATCAGCCACAGTAAGTTAATATGCATTTTACAATACAGTGGGGAAAAAAAGTATTTAGTCAGCCACCAATTGTGCAAGTTCTCCCACTTAAAAAGATGAGAGAGGACTGTAATTTTCATCATAGGTACACGTCAACTAGGACAGACAAATTGAGATTTCTTTTTCCAGAAAATCACATTGTAGGATTTTTAATGAATTTATTTGCAAATTATGGTGGAAAATAAGTATTTGGTCACCTACAAACAAGCAGGATTTCTGGCTCTCACAGACCTGTAACTTCTTCTTTAAGAGGCTCCTCTGTCCTCCACTCGTTACCTGTATTAATGGCACCTGTTTGAACTTGTTATCAGTATAAAAGACACCTGTCCACAACCTCAAACCGTCACACTCCAAACTCCACTATGGCCAAGACCAAAGAGCTGTCAAAGGACACCAGAAACAAAATTGTAGACCTGCACCAGGCTGGGAAGACTGAATCTGCAATAGGTAAGCAGCTTGGTTTGAAGAAATCAACTGTGGGAGCAATTATTAGGAAATGGAAGACATACAAGACCACTGATAATCTCCCTCGATCTGGGGCTCCACGCAAGATCTCACCCCGTGGGGTCAAAATGATCACAAGAACGGTGAGCAAAAATCCCAGAACCACACGGGGGGACCTAGTGAATGACCTGCAGAGAGCTGGGACCAAAGTAACAAAGCCTACCATCAGTAACACACTACGCCGCCAGGGACTCAAATCCTGCAGTGGCAGACGTGTCCCCCTGCTTAAGCCAGTACATGTCCAGGCCCATCTGAAGTGCATTTGGATGATCCAGAAGAGGATTGGGAGAATGTCATATGGTCAGATGAAACCAAAATAGAACTTTTTGGTAAAAACTCAACTCGTCGTGTTTGGAGGACAAAGCATGCTGAGTTGCATCCAAAGAACACCATACCTACTGTGAAGCATGGGGGTGGAAACATCATGCTTTGGGGCTGTTTTTCTGCAAAGGGACCAGGACGACTGATCCGTGTAAAGGAAAGAATGAATGGGGCCATGTATCGTGAGATTTTGAGTGAAAAACCTCCTTCCATCAGCAAGGGCATTGAAGATGAAACGTGGCTGGGTCTTTCAGCATGACAATGATCCCAAACACACCGCCCGGGCAACGAAGGAGTGGCTTCGTAAGAAGCATTTCAAGGTCCTGGAGTGGCCTAGCCAGTCTCCAGATCTCAACCCCATACAAAATCTTTGGAGGGAGTTGAAAGTCCGTGTTGCCCAGCGACAGCCCCAAAACATCACTGCTCTAGAGTAGATCTGCATGGAGGAATGGGCCAAAATATCAGGAACAGTGTGTGAAAACATTGTGAAGACTTATAGAAAACGTTTGACCTGTGTCATTGCCAACAAAGGGTATATAACATATTATTGAGAAACTTTTGTTATTGACCAAATACTTATTTTCCACCATAATTTGCAAATAAATTCATTAAAAATCCTACAATGTGATTTTCTGGAATTTTTTTCCTCATTTTGTCTGTCATAGTTGACGTGTACCTATGATGAAAATTACAGGCCTCTCTCATCTTTTTAAGTGAGAGAACTTGCACAATTGGTGGCTGACTAAATACTTTTTTTCCCCACTGTAACTACTTGCAGCAAGCTGACAGTAAGTTGTTGAAAATTAAACATGAACTTCCCTGTGACCAACTACCATTAAGTTCCAGGGAAATGCACAATAACCTCTTAACCCCTCGAACCTGATTTTTTAAAAAGTGTTTGCTGGTCCAGCATGGTCTGGCATGTCAAGCTAGTCTGCAAAACCACGCCCATCATTATCATATTTCCCAGCATGCTCTATTGCAGTTAGATTATTTGATGTTGTTGTATCAATATCTGTGTTTTTGCATTTACATTGATTGATTAATGTATTTATTTTATGCTACACAAAGATACTTAAAATTTTTCTAAACTAATCCAATATGTTAGTTGGACTTATTGCACCCGTTACTGAAATGGTTGTTCCAGTTTAGATGGTTTAGGTAGTCTCATTTAATCATTTTTCAAATTCTGGCAGTCATTATGAATGCAGATTGTGGGGCTCCACACTATCTGGATTCCAATAGGAATTAAGCATCACTTTGCAAGATGGCATTATGTGACGTCATGCTGGTTTTGCTTTAGGTGTGTCCAAAACACAGCAAAGGCTGGTCACCAGCGACCTGCCCGGTCTGGAACTGCGAGGAGTAACAGTGTAATCTACGTTGTTACCATGACCAAGACCAAAGCCGGCGGGAGTACCGTAGAGGACAGTGGTGTCTCTCTATCACAGGAGAAGGATCTTTTAAATGAAAAAAATAGTTCATTTAAGCATGGACCAGCTTGAAATTTATGCTGGTCTATGCTGGTTTTTACAGCAGGTTCCCAAGCTATTCCTAGATGAATCTTTTGTGACTGCTGCAAAATGTCAAAGTGAAAAAACGGGCTAATGACTGGTTTGTCATGAGTAGAAGGGGGTTTAGCATTTAAACTACGTCATATTGCACAGAGAGAGAGGGAAAAGGAGCCGAGAGAGAGATGACTGCTCAGAAAGAGAGAGCAGGAGAAAGAGAAAGAGAAAGTAGACTGCCTGTAGAGGGGAAGAGGATTAGAGCTACCAGCAAGAGGAATAAAGGACAAAAAAAGGATTTAGATAGAGAAAGGCAGAGGTGAAATGGCATTGATTATTGTTTATAGCAGATGTGTCTATGAAAGGGCACATATTGGATTCACTCTCTCACAGCCAATCAAAGGAGATGTGGCACTGACAGGGAGAAGCTAAGCTATCGATGCTAGCTTATAGATGAATGAAGAGACAAAGCCTTCAAAAGCCAGCCTAGCGTGCATGGGAAACGCCACAAACAAACACACACACGTTCGGGCAGGATTCAAAATGAGTGTGTTTCTGTAAGCGTCAAATTAAATGCTGTCACACACACTGTCGCACACACTATAATAGAGCAAGTGTATCTATCTCTACATGCGTACACATCTAAATACAGTACATCCACAGGATAATCTACAGGGGCCATACAAGTGTAAGGAAACATAGCATGAGTGCCTCACCCAGCGGCTAAGCAGCTCAGTGGCCGGCTTCACCGGCAGTTTGTTAACGCTGATCTCTCAGCAGTGATAACAGCTGGCGGCAGCAACATCTGCCCTTATTTAACACCCATCTGTCAGCTTGTTCTACCTGGGAAGTGGCACATACCATCTAGTATACAGTACATTATCCTTAAGAGGTTCTGTCAGGGCCAGAGGTTAGAGGTTAATTCTGATGCAGCGCAACGGATACTGACTGGAGAGCTATAAACTTGTCCAGAATGCAAGCTAGTAGACTAGTATTAACCCACAGTTTACCGCTTGCTTACATTCAAGGCCCACTGTGATATTTATAGCTCTTTTTGATCAGTTAAAATGAATACACATATGTATTTATTTTTAAATGAAGGAGTGTCCCAGCTAGCACATTTGGTTCCTTGGAAGTTGTGGGAATGTACATTTTTGGTTTCCCATTGGTTCTAGGAACGAAGCCATAAGTTTCCTGACTGGCAAAACGGAAAGTCTTTTAAATGTTCTGAGAACCGAAGTTTAAAATGTTGCCTGGTTCTGGGAATGTACATCATTATGTTGCAGGGAGGTTCTGAGAATGTTTTACTATGGTTCCCTGAAAGTTTTCCTGGGAGGTTTTATTAACGTTCTGAGAACAGAAATTCTAGGTTATTTGAAGGTATTTAAATAACGTTCTGAGAACATTCTCTAAATGTTGTGAATGTTTTTAATGAAATGTAAAGATTATTTTTAGGTTTTTTAATAACTTCCTTAAAACTTTTACTTTATGTTTCAATAAGACTGTTAATAACACTGGTAGATTAGTTTGGGTTAATTGTTTTGAACTCCAAGCACAGATAGGACACACGGAAAGTAATTTGCTTAGGCATTACTCATGCAAACACATTATTTTTTATTGTGCCATGTTTTTATTTATTTATACAAAGCAGTTCATTTTAGTCTATTCAAACAGACCCCATTTCAAAGGAAACAAGCACTCATTAAGATCAGGTGTGGCCAATTAGTGGGTTAATTAATTAATAAGATAGAAGATAGAGTTTTGTTGACGCTGAGAACAGAATGTATCTGTCTTTAAATAACATTCTTAGAACATTCTTTGAACGTTACTAATATTTTCTTGTGGTTTTTATGGAACGTTTTCTTAATGTTCTAGAACCAGGAGGAAACCTGTAGAAAACTTTATGCTGAAGTACTGCAATTCCCACAGAAGAATATTGTTTTTAACGGCCTATTTGAGAACATTCCCAAAATGTAAATGAAATATAACCATGCTTGAACTTTTCGGAAACATTCTGTTAAAGTAATGAAATACCAAGAAAATCATGTTTTTTTTTGGACAAGTTCTTTAAATGTGCTGAGCTCAAGCTCTAAGAAACATATGATTCTCAGAACGTTATGTGCTAGCTGGGGTGCCTTTAACCTCTTAAGGATCTGACCCTTTTTTTCAATTTTCGCCTAAAATGACATACCCAAATCAACTGCCTGTATTTCAGGACCTGAAGCAAGGATATGCATGTTCTTGATACCATTTGAAAGGAAACACTTTGACGTTTGTGGAAATGTGAAATAAATTAATGTAGGAGAATATAACACATTAGATCTGGTAAAAGATAATACAAACAAACATGCATTTTCTGTTCATTTTTTTGTTCTGTCATCTTTGAAATGCAAGAGAAAGCCACAATATAATATTGCAGTTTAGGTACAATTTAGATTTTGTCCACTAGATGGCAGCAGTGTGTGTGCAAAGTTTCTGATTGATCCAGTGAAGCATTGAAATACTGGACTATTTTGTATCAAGTCTGTCCAAATGTGCCGAATTGGTCTATTGATACATTTTCAAGTACATAACTATAGAGAACATACAAAAATGATATGGTAATACAAAATGTAGGTTTACACACTCCCAGGAATGTCATACATGATGAATCATTAGCTTATACACTAACTTTCACACATCTAGATGGCTGGGCGGGGTGGGTGTGGAGCCAGAGACAGCAAGGGTTCAAACTGTAGAACCCAGTTCCTACATTTGAATTGAAAATTGATTTTATCAAACAAAACTATGCTACATTTTATCTCTGGAACCCTCAGGATGACAAATCAGAGCAAGATTACTGAATGTAAGTACATTATTTACCTTCAGAGGTGAATGTATCAAACCAGTTGCGGTGATAATTTTGTTGTTGTTGTGCACTCTCCTCAAACAATAGGATGATATTTTTTCACTGTAATAGCTACTGTAAATTGGACAGTACAGTTAGATTAACAAGAATTTAAGCTTTCTGCCCATATAAGACATGTCTATGTCCTGGAAAGTTTGCTGTTACTTACAACAGTCATGCTAATCACATTAGCGCACGTTAGCTCAACCGTCCCGTGTACGGGACACCGATCCCGTAGAGGTTAACTCTCAGAAAAGCAAAACATCAGTTTAGGGCTAGGTTATTTTCCCTCAAACACCATCTATGTATATCCTCAAGGTGAAAATGCTGAGTATATCCCGCTCTTCTTTTAGTATTGTCTGCTGCAGAATCATTGGATGATATTCAGTCTGATTAAATGGGTTTAGCAGTGATGACTCATACAGGGGCTATGGGGCTAATAGTGTGTGTGTGTTAGATTCAGTGTATAAGGAGTCTCTGCAGTCTCACAGAATGAGATCCAGTAAGTGGATACTGATGAGTCACCATGCACGGCGGCAGATAATTGTTCTACTACAATATGCTTAGAACTGTTACTACTGCAGCTGAGAGGATCAATTTTTTTTCTCTCTCTCTCTGTCTCTCTCTCTGTCTCTCTCTCACACACACACTCACACACACACACACAAGCATCTCAATCTAAGGTGGAGCCTCTGTCTCGTTTAGCTTGATTGCTCTTCCAACATTCACCTCAGCTAGGGCGATGGCACATCTGATACCCACTGGTGTAGGGTGAGGTGGGGTGGGTGGGGGACAGCGACAGGGGGGTTAACATAAACCACATGCAGGCAAGCCCTATCACCAGGGGCCAACTGGGACTGGGTTACCATGGTGATGTCATCCCAGCAGCCACCAGCCAGCTGCAGCACTATGTCAGCTGCAGTAACAAGGGGAGATCAGGGGGGCGGGACCTCTGGAGCCCAAAGGAAGCCAGCCAAATCGGACTCCCAGGTCCTTGGATAATTTGGTGTGGTGGTCACTTCCAAACTATTCACAGCGCTGAAGAGGTTTGCATACCTGTGTAACCCTTCTTTTTCAAGGTGGGAGTTCCACGAAGCCTGTGGGGTGGCATAACCTGTGTAGGCAAGATAGAGTAGTACAGGGGGAGAGTTAGGTGTGTGTAAACAAACACAACTATGCCTACGCTAGCACATGCGGGGAGAGGGGGCATTGTGACAACAAACTTGGATTAGGTGGACATCGTAAATGTGTGCCCAATATGGATCATTGTTACCTGGTGCTGGATGGAAGAACATGTTCTACATGTTCTAGATGACCACCTTAAGGCCTTCAGCTGTGGGAATGGAGAAGTCTGCAAGCTGCTGCCCATGCAGTGTCCTACCTGCTACCTGGCAGAGCCTGCTGCCTGTGACATGTCTAACTCTATCTACATATAAGACATGTCTATGTCCTGGAAAGTTTGCTGTTACTTACAACAGTCAGCTAATCACATTAGCGCACGTTAGCTCAACCGTCCCGTGTACGGGACACCGATCCCGTAGAGGTTAACTCTCAGAAAAGCAAAACATCAGTTTAGGGCTAGGTTATTTTCCCTCAAACACCATCTATGTATATCCTCAAGGTGAAAATGCTGAGCATATCCCCCTCTTCTTTTAGTATTCTCTGCTGCAGAATCATTGGATGATATTCAGTCTGATTAAATGGGTTTAGCAGTGATGACTCATACAGGGGCTATGAGGCTAATAGTGTGTGTGTGTTAGATTCAGTGTATAAGGAGTCTCTGCAGTCTCACAGAATGAGATCCAGTAAGGGGATACTGATGAGTCACCATGCACGGCGGCAGATAATTGTTCTACTACAATATGCTTAGAACTGTTACTACTGCAGCTGAGAGGATCAGTTTTCTCTCTCTCTCTCTCTCTCTCTCTCTCTCTCTCTCTCTCTCTCTCTCTCTCTCTCTCTCTCTCTCTCTCTCTCTCTCTCTCTCTCTCTCTCTCTCTCTCTCTCTCTCTCACAAACACACACACACACACACACACACACACACACACACACAAGCATCTCAAGCTAAGGTGGAGCCTCTGTCTCGTTTAGCTTGATTGCTCTTCCAACGTTCACCTCAGCTAGAGCGATGACACATCTGATACCCAATGGTGTAGGGTGAGGTGGGGTGGGTGGGGGACAGCGACAGGGGGGTTAACATACACCACATGCAGGCAAGCCCTATCACCAGGGGCCAACTGGGACTGGGTTACCATGGTGATGTCATCCCAGCAGCCACCAGCCAGCTGCAGCACTATGTCAGCTGCAGAAACAAGGGGAGATCAGGGGGGCGGGACCTCTGGAGCCCAAAGGAAGCCAGCCAAATCAGACTCCCAGGTCCTTGGATAATTTGGTGTGGTGGTCACTTCCAAACTGTTCACAGCGCTGAAGAGGTTTGCATACCTGTGTAACCCTTCTTTTTCAAGGTGGGAGTTCCACGAAGCCTGTGGGGTGGCATAACCTGTGTGGGCAAGATAGAGAAGTACAGGGGGAGAGTTAGGTGTGTGTAAACAAACGCAACTACGCCTACACTAGCGCATGCGGGGAGAGGGGGCATTGTGACAACAAACTTGGATTAGGTGGACATCGTAAATGTGTGCCCAATATGGATCATTGTTACCTGGTGCTGAATGGAAGAACATGTTCTACAGGTTCTAGATGACCACCTTAAGGCCTTCAGCTGTGGGAATGGAGAAGTCTGCAAGCTGCTGCTCATGCAGTGACCTACCTGCTACCTGGCAGAGCCTGCTGCCTGTGACATTTCTAACTCTATCTACAGTTTACTCAGAGCCCTGATGAAGAGAGAACAAACACATCTGTAGGCCAATCCTGAATTCCTAGCACCATCCTTTCTTGTTTGTCTCACCAGTGTCACAAATGTAAATGCATTCATTCAAGCCCACATGTAGCAACAAGGCAATTACCATTCACACAATAGACAGATAAAATGTGTGGGAAGAAAAGACGAGAGACAAACACTGTTCAGGCCCATATGCTTGTGTTAGGAGTACAATGTGATGCTTAGATAATTGTCAAAAGCAATATGCTTCAAATCGTGCTTTTGCTTCATTCCTGTGTCCTTTTCTCAGTTGAAGCGGATATTTGGACCAAATCTGGACCAAATGTTTGTGTGCCTGTACAGTAGGTGTATAAAGACACTCTACGAATGCTGTTTGAACATGACAAAACCTTAATCAAACAGAAAAGTGAAGCACACCAATCTGACGTTTTTGTGCCATTTGTATGGCAAAGCCAGGGCAGTGTACCAGCTCCTTGAGTCCAAGAGAGTGCAAGTAAATTGTTACAGCTGTGTATACACTAAGTACAGCAGAATAGGAAATACAATAGTGTTTCTCTCTCCTTCAAATACTCTGTGTTTTACAGAGAGATATTAAAGCTGGAATCCTTAATGGTGATACTGCCAGGTTTGTTTGGGATATTACAACAACAAATAAGTTTATAGCAAACAATGAACACTGTTCTTTTCCCTCTGACATCATTGCATGTGCGATAGAACAGCAGAATAAGTACTGGATTTTTAAAAATTAGCTTCTTCTCACCTCCGTTTGGATGCTCCCCAAAGTCAGTTTCGTCGACAAAACAAAAACAATAACAGAGGGGCTGGTGGGAACAGTGGCGCTGTTTCCCCTAATGCGCATTCCATCTTTAACTGTGAGAGTGAGCTTGACAGTACAGCGTGAATACTGATTGAATACTGTATTCTACTCATATGAATATACAGTCATACATTACCTCCCTCATTTGATAATGCAGCTTGAAGGCATTCATAGCCTGAGAGTAACTGCCTAGCATGACAACATAAAACAACTCACTTGATATGAGATTATTAGCCTGTGACTTGACTTACTTAGTTGACATAAACCTCTTGGCCCCCTTGGGAGAACAGAGCATCCACCATGGCTCTCCGCCTCTCTCTCTGTCTTCTGTGCAAAGGCTTTTAGCCAGGAGATCCCCACTTTACTCAGTTCTTGTAGCGTGTCTCCAGTAGGTTTTTGGACATTAGCCTGCAGCAGAAAGACATCATTTACATTTAAATTTACGTCATTTAGCAGACGCTCTTATCCAGAGCGACTTACAAATTGGTGCATTCACCTTATAGCCAGTGGGATAACCACTTTACCATTTTTTTTTTTTTTTTTTCTTTGGGGTTGGGTAAGGGGGGGTAGAATGATTACTTTATCCTATCCCAGGTATTCCTTAAAGAGGTGGGGTTTCAAGTGTCTCCGGAAGGTGGTGAGTGACTCCGCTGTCCTGGCATCGTGAGAGAGCTTGTTCCACCATTGGGGTGCCAGAGCAGCAAACAGTTTTGACTAGGCTGAGCGGGAACTGTGCTTCCGCAGAGGTAGGGGAGCCAGCAGAGGTGGATGAATGCAATGCCCTCGTTTGGGTGTAGGGACTGATCAGAGCCTGAAGATACGGAGGTGCCGTTCCCCTCACAGCTCCGTAGGCAAGCACCATGGTCTTGTAGCAGATGCGAGCTTCAACTGGAAGCCAGTGGAGTGTGCGGAGGAGCGGGGTGACGTGAGACAACTTGGGAAGGTTGAACACCAGACGAGCTGCGGCATTCTGGATGAGTTGTAGGGGTTTAATGGCACAGGCAGGGAGCCCAGCCAACAGCGAGTTGTAGTAATCCAGACAGGAGATGACAAGTGCCTGGATTAGGACCTGTGCCGCTTCCTGTGTAAGGCAGGGTCGTACTCTCCGAATGTTGTAGAGCATGAACCTACAGGATCGGGTCACCGCCTTGATGTTAGCGGAGAACGACAGGGTGTTTTCCAGGGTCACGCCAAGGCTCTTCGCTCTCTGGGAGGAGGACACAACGGAGTTGTCAACCGTGATGGCGAGATCATGGAGCGGGCAGTCCTTCCCCGGGAGGAAGAGCAGCTCCGTCTTGCCGAGGTTCAGCTTGAGGTGGTGATCTGTCATCCACACTGATATGTCTGCCAGACATGCAGAGATGCGTTTCGCCACCTGGTTATCAGAAGGGGGAAAGGAGAAGATTAGTTGTGTGTCGTCTGCTTAGCAATGATAGGAGAGGCCATGTGAGGATATGGCAGAGCCAAGTGACTTGGTGTATAGCGAGAATAGGAGAGGGCCTAGAACTGAGCCCTGGGGGACACCAGTGGTGAGAGCACGTGGTGCGGAGACAGATTCTCGCCACGCCACTTGGTAGGAGCGACCGGTCAGGTAGGACGCAATCCAAGAGTGAGCCGCGCCGGAGATGCCCAACTCGGAGAGGGTGGAGAGGAGGATCTGATGGTTCACAGTATCAAAGGCAGCAGACAGGTCTAGAAGGACAAGAGCAGAGGAGATAGAGTTAGCTTTAGCAGTGCGGAGAGCCTCCGTGACACAGAGAAGAGCAGTCTCAGTGGAATGACCAGTCTTGAAACCTGACTGGTTTGGATCAAGAAGGTCATTCTGAGAGAGATAGCAAGAGAGTTGGCTAAAGACGGCACGCTCAAGAGTTTTGGAGAGAAAAGAAAGAAGGGATACTGGTCTGTAGTTGTTGACATCAGAGGGATCGAGTGTTGTTTTTTTGAGAAGGGGTGCAACTCTCGCTCTCTTGAAGACGGAAGGGACATAGCCAGCGGTCAAGGATGAGTTGATGAGCGAGGTGAGGTAAGGGAGAAGGTCAACGGAGATGGTCTGGAGAAGAGAGGAGGGGATAGGGTCAAGCGGACAGGTTGTTGGGCGGCCAGCCGTCACAAGTCGCAAGATTTCATCTGGAGAGAGAGGGGAGAAAGAAGTCAAAGCATAGGGTAGGGCAGTGTGAGCAGGACCAGCAGTGTCATTTGACTTAACAAACGAGGATCAGATGTCGTCAACCTTCTTTTCAAAATGGTTGACGAAGTCATCCACAGAGAGGGAGGGGGGGGGGGGGGATTCAGCAGGGAGGAGAAGGTGGCAAAGAGCTTCCTAGGGTTAGAGGCAGATGCTTGGAATTTAGAGTGATAGAAAGTGGCTTTAGCAGCAGAAACAGATGAAGAAAATGTAGAGAGGAGGGAGTGAATATATGCCAGGTCCGCAGGGAGTCTAGTTTTCCTCCATTTCCGCTCGGCTGCCCAGAGCCCTGTTCTGTGAGCTTGCAATGAGTCGTCAAGCCACGGAGCAGGAGGGGAGGACCGAGCCGGCCGGGAGGATAGGGGACATAGAGAGTCAAAGGATGCAGAAAGGGAGGAGAGGAGGGTTGAGGAGGCAGAATCAGGAGATTGGAGGGAGAAGGATTGAGCAGAGGGAAGAGATGATAGGTAGGAAGAGGAGAGAGTAGCGGGAGAGAGAGAGCGAAGGTTGCGACGGCGCATTACCATCTGAGTAGGGGCAGAGTGAGTAGTGTTGGAGGAGAGCGAGAGAGAAAAGGATACAAAGTAGTGGTTGGAGACATGGAGGGGAGTTGCAGTGAGATTAGTAGAAGAACAGCATCTAGTAAAGATGAGGTCAAGCGTATTGC
Organism: Coregonus clupeaformis; assembly: GCF_020615455.1. Classification (NCBI taxonomy): domain Eukaryota; kingdom Metazoa; phylum Chordata; class Actinopteri; order Salmoniformes; family Salmonidae; genus Coregonus; species Coregonus clupeaformis. The sequence continues at coordinate 24,523,516 of NC_059195.1, forward strand.
CTGCCTTGTGAGTATGGGGGGACGGTGAGAGGGTGAGGTCAAAAGAGGAGAGTAGTGGAAAGAAGGAGGCAGAGAGAAATGAGTCAAAGGTAGACGTAGGGAGGTTGAAGTCACCCAGAACTGTGAGGGATGAGACATCCTCAGGAAAGGAACTTATCAAGGTGTCAAGCTCATTGATGAACTCTCCAAGGGAACCTGGAGGGCGATAAATGACAAGGATGTTAAGCTTGAATGGGCTAGTGACTGTGACAGCATGGAATTCAAATGAGGAGATAGACAGATGAGTCAGGGGAAAAAGAGAGAATGTGCACTTGGGAGAGATGAGGATTCCTGTGCCACCACCCCGCTGACCAGATGCTCTCGGGGTATGCGAGAACACATGGTCAGACGAGGAGAGAGCAGTAGGAGTAGCAGTGTTTTCAGTGGTAATCCATGTTTCCGTCAGCGCCAAGAAGTCGAGGGACTGGAGGGTAGCATAGGGTAGCACACACACATCATATGCATCAGTACAGATTTTGATGGATGCACACACACATACACAGAGGACTGGGCTCAGGCACACGGCCAACCACTTTTCTGTGATGGGGAGAATGATCTATTATCTGACTTCACAGGTAGGGCCGTCTGTATTACTGTAAGGTCAAAGATGGAGTCTGGATGAAAGACACACACACACACACACACACAGTGTCACTCCGCTTATCAACATCCCCTTCTAAATATTTTTTTCCCTAGCCACATCATTCCATTTAGCATATGAAATATGAATTATGCTTTTTAAACCAGGACAGTTATGTGCATTGTTAGCTGTGTTTGAATTGAAATATAGTTTTATATAGAACACTTGCTGTGTAGAAATTATGGTTGTGGTATTGGTGCAACTGTAAAACAGACGTGGCCAAGGCTCATACATGCTTATAACAAGTAACAACACAGTGTACCTGTCAGTTATGTCCTCCTGAACAGGCACCTGTTGGTCCTTCTCACCTCAACAAACAACCCCCCACCCCTTCTATTCTTGACTTCAAAGTCCAGATGAAAGCTTCTGGAGGCCAATGGGAGCTAAAGGGTGAGGCTACCTCAGCTCTAGAAGGCCACTGTGACGATGTGCATCTGAGCTATCATCACATGCAGCCCTGGGAAGAATATAGTTGTATTTTGTAATTGTAAAATTCCAACTTTTCAAATACTCAAGGTAGTCTAATATAATTTATATAGAGTTTCAACTAAAAGGCAACTATTTTCTTTGATATTCAAATACAAGTCTCAGAAAACCAAATATTTGAAGTTATATATTTATTTGATGGCTGCCAAATATTGAATGAAGAACCAAAATCTACAACAGTTAGTTGAATTAGTCTAAATATATGATCATAAGCACATGGTTTGTTGGGCTCTTAGATATACATATTAATATAGCCTATAGCTAGAATGAAATACATTAGAGTAGACCACTTTTGCAGCTTCAAAATGTCATAACACATATATTTTCATAATAAGTGAGACATAAGGTAATACAGTAACACGCAACATCAAGTTCTTATACATGACAAGTAGTAACAATAGTATTAGTATCATGTATGTATTAAGGTAAAAGTAGGCCCTCAAAATAAGGCCTAATACATATGGTATTGTGTTAAATGTTGTTATATATATTCACATAGGATCTCACTTGGTGAAGTTCATAGGACCGATAATGGATGAATGCAACAACCATGTCTCTGTCACTAACAAATACATTAATGGGTGGTAACTACAATTTACTTGAAAGGCAAGGCACTCTGGAAAATACTTGAATAAGGCTTTACACTAAGCAGTGTGTTAATTTAACACTGTTCTGGTGCACAGCAAATTCTCCAGTGTAAAATCAAATAAAAAGATAACACTGAGAATGTTCAATCTGGAGCCATATAGACACCGGAACAGTGTTAAATTAACACACTGCTTAGTGTAAAGCCTTATTCAAATATTTCCTAGAGTGCCTTGACTTTTGAGTAAATCGTAGAGTTACCACCCATGACTGTATTTTTTAGGGACAGAGACATGGTTGTTGCATTCATTCATTTTCAGTCCTAAGATTTGTGCCAGAACAGATGGAGAGGCCAACAAGTGATTTATGCTTCAGTAAGGTTAGATTCTTAGTGTTCATAGCTATGGTTATCAACTGTACTGCAGAAATGGAACGTAAAACACAGAAAATAGATGTCATGGTGGCAGCTGCAGAGATGTATTTGGGTATACAGGATTTGACTTCAGAAGAGTTACAGGCTGTGTTGAGGGGTGGTGTCCTGTCCTCACAGGCTGTTGGTATGGTGCAGGAGCAGATAGGGTCAAAGTAGTGGAATGGGGTAGTGGGTTTTTAATTATTGTAGGTGGTGGTGTCTAGGGCTATATTTCACTTCCTTAGAGGAACATGACTAATGAAGATAATTTTATGTAGGTAGGCCGTGACAGGCCTCACACTCCAGTACAGTACAATATTTTCAGTCCTATATATGTGATATATATGTGTATATATACAGTAGGTGTAGAAGAAAGGTCCCTCCAAAAAAATGCTTCTCTGTGACATCACAGGGTAGGATTAAAAGTAAAAAACTGGGATTTTCAAAATTTACAATATGTTTCTAGCCCAAAGGAAGGTATTTTCTTGCTCCCTACCTCATCGTGAATCTCATGTTTGAAAATCACAGTTTTTAAAATTGTTTAACTTTTTAGTGTTAAAAATGTGTCATGTTAAACTCTATCATATTACACATTTAGTAATGACAGAATGCATTTTAAACTTCATGCAATGTAACACTTTTGTATGACTTAATAAAACAAGAAATATCGATAGGAGTGGGAAAAAAATGTGTTTTTGCATTGATAAGCACCACAAAGCACACCAAAGACGGCATTAACGATAAGTAATAAAATAAGGACAGCACTTCTAAAAGCCTATTTCACACCATAGCCTGCTGAATTTCATTTTGGCACAAATGAAAATGTGATTCACCCATGGATTGATGTTTCAGCATTGTCTCAATGAAGAGTTTGGCGTTCGACTAGCCATGTGCGACATACACGCACAGTTACAAACCTGCTAGAGTTAGCGACAGGCGGACGAGCAATATCCACCGTCGTAGTACGGATGAAGCCTGAGCTGGAATGTGAAGCTAACTGAAGCTAGTTAGCTTTAGAAAACCTTGAATAGATCTAGCTTGCTCCGTAGGTTACCCATGTGATCTAGGTTACTCACCCATGTCAACTGGCTCCTAGGTGAGCGTGACTGAATTTGTTAGTGACAGAGACATGCTTGTTCCATTCATCTATTTTCAGTCCTATGGACTTCACCAAATGAGATCCTAAGTGAATATGTTATCATAAAATGTAATTATTTAACACATTACAATGTATTTCATAAGGACCTTATTTTGAGGGCTTACACTCTAAGAAATACTGGGTTGTTTGGAAGACCCAACTGCTGGGTTGCAGGCATTTTTTTAAAAGAGCAAAGTTGGTTTGTTGATGCTGGGTTATTGAGATATGACCCAGCGGGTCAGATCAGAAGACTGGAGGCTTGGCTTAGTAGGGGCGTGCCTTTCAGTAAGTTTTTTTGGCCACCTGTGAGAGTAAATATCATTCTGTTTAATCTCTTCTGTTGAATTGTTATCATGTGTTATGGTTCAGCACTGATACTTTTGTAGTTTTAAAGAAGTTTACAGAAGTGTTGGAGTTCCTTAAACGCCTATGCAAATCCCAATGTGATATCACCAATGGGATAATAACGACTTTGTTGCAATCTGTAAATTATAGTCTTAGTATTTCTGTATTAAAATATGTAATGTGCAATAATATCCAAGGAAAATCTATCAACAGGAAGGACATTTACACTCACGGGTGGCCAAAAATAGCAATCTAAAAGCCACACCTCCTGAAAATAACCTATGTATTACATTAAAAAAGACCCAGCTGCTTGGTCAACCCAGCACGAAAGTTTATGAAACACTAATTGGTGGTTAAATGAATCCATGTTTGGGTAATCCAAACATGTTGGGTTATTCACAGAACTTGTCACATTATGCTGGCTTGCAAAGTGATGCGTATTGCACTCCAGCCAGAGCGGGGCTATCCAACCTTAGGAAGTCTTATCACCCGCAACCTGCTTTCAGAATGACTGGCAGGTTTGTGAAGATTGCAACTTGAGACTACCTAAATCATCTTAACTGGAACAACCATTTCAGTAACGGGTGCAAGAAATCCAAGTACCATATTGGATTAGTTTAGAAAATGTATGTCATTTATATTTGAGAAGCATAAGATTAATTAATCAATCAATTAATGTACAGTACATGCAAACACATAGATTTTGAAACAAATAATTCTTAAAATCAACATACAAGATAGCATGCTGGGAAATATAATAATGATGGGCTTGGTTTTGGTTAAACTCTGGTTATTAACACCAACACTGGGGTTACTTTACACCAATGATTGTTAATTGAACACTTACATAGTTAATTGTTATGTTTAGAGTGTAGGCCCTCAAAATGAGGCCTTATGAAATACACAAGCTGTGTTGGAATACTGTCGTGGAAATTATAATCAATAATGAGGAGAGACAAGGTCAATCACCAATCACAACACCCACACACACACGTGAATATAGTGAGTGCTCTGCAATAATGAGGCTGGTCGACCCAACACTCTTGAGTGTTGGGCCGAGAGCTCTGACATGCAAAGAATACAAATATATTTTATAGCGCGATACAACCTCTTAGTCTACATGACAAATAGCAGATGTGTGGAATGGGTCAAAAGGTTAGGATTTGTATGAAATAAATAAATAATTCACAGCATACAGTATCGCTGTGAAGACTGTTCTTATTGTATGAAACCCAGAGTTTGGCCCCCAAGACGAGGTTCTTATCAACTATTCACAACAGATCTCGTCCCTGGTACCTTACACACACAGACACCAATTCAGTCTATGAAAATGCAGGCTCAGTCAGACCAGAGACATCTCCCTCTCACACACCACTAATCATAGAATGGAATGTGGCTGTTGGTTTTATCACCTAGCCATCACTTAATCAGTTGCCAGCCCAAGCTTCAGAGGCTCCTCTCAGTTCACATAGACACAGATGAGAGAGTTCAAAGAACCCTATTCTGTTGCATACAACAACCATTCGATGCATAAACAGTATTAAACATAATCTTGTAATATTTCTACCATAATACCCATACTAACATACTGTATACTACACACTTAATGAGTATATAGTACATACTATATACTATTACTTCATTTTTGTCACGATCGTCTGAGGAAGCGGACCAATACGCAGCGCGTTGAGTGAACATGATGACTTTATTTAATCAAAGCAACCACGAAAACAAATAAACGAATGACGATAGTGAAGTCCACAGTGACAAAATACTGTACATGGAACAAAAACCCACAAACACACAGTGAAACCACAACAGTTTAAATATGGCTCCCAATCAGAGATAACGAGCCGACAGCTGACACTCGTTACCTCCGATTGGGAGTCATATGACTAATCACCAAACATGAAATGAACAACTAGAAACCAACATAGAAATACACCCAAAAGAAAATGAACAACCCTGGCTCAATACTCAAAGTCCATGGAGCCAGAGTGTCACAGTACCCCCCCCTAAAGGTGCGAACTCCGGGCGCACCAACATACAGTCTAGGGGAGGGTCTGGGTGGGCGTCTGTCCATGGTGGCGGCTCTGGCACTGGTCGTGGTCCCCACCCCACCATAGTCACTACCCGCTTACGTAGCCTCCTCCAAATGACCACCCCCCAACTAAACCCCACAGGATTAAGGTACAGCACTGGACTAAGAGGCATCACCGGACTCAGGGGCAGCACCGGACTAAGGGGCAGCACCGGGCTAAGGGGCCGCACCGGGCTAAGGGGCAGCACCGGACTAAGGGGCAGCACCGGACTGAATGGAGGATCCTGGCTGGCTGGCTCTGGCGGATCCTGGCTGGACGGCTCTGGCGGATCCTTGCTGGACGGCTCTGGCGGATCCTGGCTGGACGGCTCTGGCGGATCCTGGCTGGACGGCTCATGGCTGGCTGACGGATCTGGCTGCTCATGGCTGGCTGACGGATCTGGCTGCTCATGGCTGGCTGACGGACCTGGCTGCTCATGGCTGGCTGACGGATCTGGCTGCTCATGGCTGGCTGACGGATCTGGCTGATCCTGTCTGGCGGAAGGCTCTGGCTGATCCTGTCTGGCGGAAGGCTCTGGCTGATCCTGTCTGGCGGAAGGCTCTGGCTGATCCTGTCTGGCGGAAGGCTCTGGCTGATCCTGTCTGGCGGAAGGCTCTAGCGGCTCCTGTCTGGCGGAAGGCTCTAGCGGCTCCGGTCTGGCGGACGGCTCTGAAGGCTCATGGCAGACGGGCGGCTTTGCAGGTTCAGTACAGACGGGCGGCTTTAGCGCCGTTGGGCAGACGGGCAGTTCAAGCGCCGTTGGGCAGACGGGCAGTTCAGGCGCCGTTGGGCAGACGGGCAGTCCAGGTGCCGTTGGGCAGACGGGCAGTTCAGGCGCCGTTGGGCAGACGGGCAGTTCAGGCGCCGTTGGGCAGACGGGCAGTTCAGGCGCCGTTGGGCAGACGGCAGACTCTGGCCGTCTGAGGCGCACCTTAGGCCTGGCGCGTAGTGCCGGAACTGGAGGTACCGGGCTGAGGACACGCATCTCAGGGCTAGTGCGGGGAGAAGGAACAGGCCGGACCGGGCTGGCGACGCGCACCGTATCCTTGGTGCGTGGAGCAGGAACAGGCCGGGCAGGGCTGTCGACGCACACCGTATCCTTGGTGCGTGGAGCAGGAACAGGCCGGGCTGGGCTGGCGACGCACACCGTAGGTTCTGTGCTTGGAGCAGGAACAGGCCGGGCTGGGCTGGCGACGCACACCGTAGGTTCTGTGCGTGGAGCAGGAACAGGCCGGGCTGGGCTGGCGACGCACACCGTGGGCTTGGTGCGTGGAGCAGGAACAGGCCGGGCAGGGCTGTCGACGCACACCGTATCCTTGGTGCGTGGAGCAGGAACAGGCCGGGCAGGGCTGTCGACGCACACCGTATCCTTGGTGCGTGGAGCAGGAACAGGCCGGGCTGGGCTGGCGACGCACACCGTAGGTTCTGTGCGTGGAGCAGGAACAGGCCGGGCTGGGCTGGCGACGCACACCGTGGGCTTGATGCGTGGAGTAGGAACAGGCCGGTCCGTACTGGGAACACACACCACTGGCTTTAACTGGGGATCAGGAACGGGCCGGACCGGACTGGTAACACACATCAGTCTCTCACGCCGTGCCGCAACAACTTCCCTTCCTCTACTCGCCAATGGCTCCCGTAATCCGATAGCCTTCTCTCCACGTCTCCCTGTAGCAGCCTCCTGCTGCCCAGCCGCAAAGCCATGTGCCCCCCAAAAAACTTTTTGGGGTTGCCTCGTCCTTCCAACGATGATGGCCCTGCTGACGCCGTTGCTCCTCTCTCGCCAGGGCCTTGATCTTCCCCCAAGGTCCCTTGCCCCCGAGCATGTCCTCCCAGGACCACGATTTGCCCACCTGGGCCATCGCCAGCCTCTCGATCTCCTTACCAGGCGCTTCCTCCCATGTCCAGCTGTCTTGCTCCTGGACACGCTGCTTGGTCCTTCTATGGTGGGTTTTTCTGTCACGATCGTCTGAGGAAGCGGACCAATACGCAGCGCGTTGAGTGAACATGATGACTTTATTTAATCAAAGCAACCACGAAAACAAATAAACGAATGACGATAGTGAAGTCCACAGTGACAAAATACTGTACATGGAACAAAAACCCACAAACACACAGTGAAACCACAACAGTTTAAATATGGCTCCCAATCAGAGATAACGAGCCGACAGCTGACACTCGTTACCTCCGATTGGGAGTCATATGACTAATCACCAAACATGAAATGAACAACTAGAAACCAACATAGAAATACACCCAAAAGAAAATGAACAACCCTGGCTCAATACTCAAAGTCCATGGAGCCAGAGTGTCACAATTTTAGTATACTGTAACGAATGGTATCCTTTCAGTTGAGTGTACTAGCGCCTCGCCTGTCTACTGGAAGTTGATGCTGTTGCTATGCAAGTTCTTGCTAGCTTGTTAGCATAACAAATTACTAGCTAGACATCTTACGACTTCATTATCAATGTCCATTGAGAACGCACAATGACTATACCACTTAGCTAAGCTAAGAATGACGTGAATTATCAAGTCAATAAACTTTGGGTAGTTAGTTAGATAGCATATACAGTGGGGAAAAAAAGTATTTAGTCAGCCACCAATTGTGCAAGTTCTCCCACTTAAAAAGATGAGAGAGGCCTGTAATTTTCATCATAGGTACACGTCAACTATGAAAGACAAATTGAGGAAAAAAAATCCAGAAAATCACATTGTAGGATTTTTAATTATTTTATTTGCAAATTATGGTGGAAAATAAGTATTTGGTCACCTACAAACAAGCAAGATTTCTGGCTCTCACAGACCTGTAACTTCTTCTTTAAGAGGCTCCTCTGTCTTCCACTTGTTACCTGTATTAATGGCACCTGTTTGAACTTGTTATCAGTATAAAAGACACCTGTTCACAACCTCAAACAGTCACACTCCAAACTCCACTATGGCGAAGACCAAAGAGCTGTCAAAGGACACCAGAAACAAAATTGTAGACCTGCACCAGGCTGGGAAGACTGAATCTGCAATAGGTAAGCAGCTTGGTTTGAAGAAATCAACTGTGGGAGCAATTATTAGCAAATGGAAGACATACAAGACCACTGATAATCTCCCTCAATCTGGGGCTCCACGCAAGATCTCACCCCGTGGGGTCAAAATGATCACAAGAACGGTGAGCAAAAATCCCAGAACCACACGGGGGGACCTAGTGAATGACCTGCAGAGAGCTGGGACCAAAGTAACAAAGCCTACCATCAGTAACACACTACGCCGCCAGGGACTCAAATCCTGCAGTGCAAGACGTGTCCCCCTGCTTAAGCCAGTACATGTCCAGGCCCGTCTGAAGTTTGCTAGAGTGCATTTGGATGATCCAGAAGAGGATTGGGAGAATGTCATATGAAACCAAAATAGAACTTTTTGGTAAAAACCCAACTCGTCGTGTTTGGAGGACAAAGAATGCTGAGTTGCATCCAAAGAACACCATACCTACTGTGAAGCATGGGGGTGGAAACATCATGCTTTGGGGCTGTTTTTCTGCAAAGGGACCAGGACGACTGATCCGTGTAAAGGAAAGAATGAATGGGGCCATGTATCGTGAGATTTTGAGTGAAAACCTCCTTCCGTCAGCAAGGGCATTGAAGATGAAACGTGGCTGGGTCTTTCAGCATGACAATGATCCCAAACACACCGCCCGGGCAACGAAGGAGTGGCTTCGTACGAAGCATTTCAATGTCCTGGAGTGGCCTAGCCAGTCTCCAGATCTCAACCCCATAGAAAATCTTGGAGGGAGTTGAAAGTCTGTGTTGCCCAGCGACAGCCCCAAAACATCACTGCTCTAGAGGAGATCTGCATGGAGGAATGGGCCAAAATACCAGCAACAGTGTGTGACAACCTTGTGAAGACTTACAGAAAACGTTTGACCTGTGTCATTGCCAACAAAGGGTATATAACAAAGTATTGAGAAACTTTTGTTATTGACCAAATACTTATTTTCCACCATAATTTGCAAATCAATTCATTAAAAATCCTACAATGTGATTTTCTGGAATTTTTTTCCTCATTTTGTCTATCCTAGTTGACTTGTACCTATGATGAAAATTACAGGCCTCTCTCATCTTTTTAAGTGGGAGAACTTGCACAATTGGTGGCTGACTAAATACTTTTTTCCCCCACTGTAGTTAATGTACTGGCAAGTTCGATGTATTAGTAGCCAACTAACGTTAGGTAGCTAGCTAACATACCGGTACATACAAGCAACTGCTGTAATGATATGCTATGCGGTTCGTAAGGCTAGCGTAGCTAACAAATTATCAGCCAATGTAACGTAACTTATTTGAAAAGTCATTACCCTTACAAAAAAAGATTGCAGTTTTGAAACTGCAGTAAAAGTGCAGTAACTGCAGTCAACTGTGGTATTTTGGACGCAGTAATTGCAGAATAACTGCAGTATACTGCACTCTAACTGCAGTTACAAAAAAAAACTGTTATTTTGCACGCAGTATTTGCAGCATATGTAAATGTACTTTATTACATTGCTCAACATTTCTTAACATTTATCATAATTACTTCAAGCAATTATTTTTGTATCTGCTCTCGTCAGACTTCGGCTGCATATTTTCGGGCATTTTCTTCAAATCTGAAAATGTTGTGAAGCCACGCCCATTTTCTGAAGAATTGCGTAATGGGCCCTAAAAGCACAGAAATAGTGTCCACTGCTTGTATACTTCGTATTTTGCCGAATGTAGTACGACATCCGGGAACTTTTGGCATACTAACTATATCCATACTATGACCAATAAGCATACTACGTACTACATTTTCGTCACAAATAGTATGGTTAGTGCTGTTAGTATGAGTTTTCGAACACAGCTATATTGTATAAAGCCTATTCCCTCTCAGGAGACTGAAAAGATTTGGCATGGATCCTCAGATCCTCAAAAAGTTCTACAGCTGCACCATTGAGAGCATCCTGACTGGTTGCATCACCGCCTGGTATGGCAACTGCTCTGCCTCCGACCGCAAGGCACTACAGAGGGTAGAGCGTACGGCCCAGTACATCACTGGGGCCAAGCTTCCTGCCATCCAGGACCTCTATACCAGGTGGTGTCAGAGGAAGGCACTCAAAATTGTCAAAGACTCCAGCCACCCTAGTCATAGACTGTTCTCTCTGCTACCCCACGGCAAGTGGTACCGGAGCGCCAAGTCTAGGTCCAAAAGGCTTCTCAACAGCTTCTACCCCCAAGCCATAAGACTCCTGAACAGCTGATCATTGCTACCCGGACAATTTGCACTGACCCCCCACCACCAACCCCCAACCCACCCCACCTTTTTACTACTCTGTTAATTATTTATGCCTAGTCACTTTAACTCTACCCACATGTACATATTACATCAAGTAGCCGGTGCCCCCGCACACTGACTCTGCACCGGTACCCCCCTGTATATAGCCTCCCTACTGTTATTTTATTTTACTTCTGCTCTTTTTTTCACAACACTTTTTTGTTGTTGTTGTTTTAGTTTACTTTTTTATTAAAAAATAAATTCATTGTTGGTTAAGGGCTGTAAGTAAGCATTTCACAGTGATGTCTACACCTGTTGTATTCGGCACATGTGGCAAATACAATTTGATTTGATTTGATTTGTGTTAAAGGTCCTGAACAGTCATTCTGAAAGTACTTTTTCTCTCATGGATGTTTGAAAAGACTGGCTGAGCGGGCGAGGAGCTTATAATCAAGAGCTCGCCTTCACTGACAGCTCTTTGAAACGCCTATGTCAAGCAACTTGGATGCAGTGAGCAGTGTTGCAGTAAAATCATCTCAAGCAAATTTGGTGACACACAACGCGGTTCACAGCAGCACTGATGGTTGTGTTGACTGTAACTGCGTGTCAGTTTTTAAATGACCCTTACCCCCCTTTTGCCAGTAACTAGCTAACATCAGACATAGATGAAAAGGGAAACATATAAGTATCTTTGCCATAGATTAATAGGGTAAACTTTTTATCATATTTGCTGACTCCCTACAGTCAAAATACAAGGCAGCACTTTAAAAATGACCTTGTCCCCTTAATAATGAATTCAAGTGTTTGACATGGGGGAGGGGACCAGTAACTTTATGATCAAACTTTATCAATGTAGAAGCAACAGTAATTTTTCATACTTTGATCTGTTTTCCTTCAAACATCATCCAATTTCATGAAAAACATGATTTTTAGGACCATATTTTTAGGACCATTAAAATAAAAGTACATTTTAATGATAACATATTTACTCAGGATCTCAATTGATGAAGTCCAGAGGACTGAAAATGGATGAATGCAACAACCATGTCTCTGTCACTAACAAATTCAGTCATGGGTGGTAACCCTACAATTCATTCGAAAGGCACTCTTGGTAGTAAGGCTTTACATGAAGCAGTGTGTTAATGTAGCCCTTTCCTGCAGTCAAATTACCTAGTGGCCTCAGGTGGAATGTTATTCATATTTTTCACAATTTCATAATTAATAAACATTTACTATTTTTGAAACAACGAAAACCTGGTGTTTCTATGTAAAACAGTTTTGTTATATTTCAGTCTTCTGTGATGTATATAAAGTGTAATATTGGTATGCAAACTCAAAATGGAATACATTTCAACTCTATATCTGACACGGTACAGGTGTCTTCTTTTTTTGTAAGCCCATAACCGTGTGTGAGGTGTATACTTTTGTTTCAAAGTAGATTTGTTTAAGGCTACCAAGAAACACTCTGTGTGACCCTGATTTTTTTCCCACTGCAGTAAAAGGTTAACACTGTTCCAGTGTCTATACTGGTCCACACTTTCAGTGTTGATTTAACACTGGAGAATTTGATGTATTTATGCTAGGTAAGGGCAGGTCCTGTTAGTATGCCCGTGCTGAGTGCTCCTCCTACTTTTTTGACTTTGAATTTTGATGCTTTCTCAATTACAGAGGCATTTTGCCTTTGTCCTCAAGTAAATATAATATTTATATTTTGGCCAAGTTTATTGTTTACACAAGTTAAGTATTTGTGTCTACTATTTTCATAATATGTAGCCTATAGTTATAAATTACATCTGGAACCTTCTTCATCACCTGTACTGTAAATACACCTCACTTTTGCACCTGATCCTGAACCTCCAAAATAGGCTACCAACTTCTCTTTCCTAACACCCATAATGGTACATGGGCGAGCTAAACTATAACATAAGACAATATTGCTCTGTTTGAATACTGAATTGAGACAGAGGCTATAGGGCTGCGTTTACACAGGCAGCCCAATTCTGATATTTCTTTCCACTAATTGGTCTTTTGACCAATCAGATCAGCTCTTTTGTCAATAATTGGGCAAAATATCAGAATTGGGCTGCCTGTGTAAATGCAGCCAGGCATTGGGACTGTCTCTCAGATTAAGGAAGGACACCCTTTAGCGACAGTAGTGTGTTAGTAGAACATCAGCAGTACATTAGGCTAGCCTCACCCTCTCTCTCAGCACTCTGCTGCATCAATCCATTGCACATGAGTAGATTGGCTAATGACAGGTCCCCTTGTGTATACATAGTACTAACGAGCAGACACTGATACTGTCTGTCAATGCATTTTGTTTTCTCTTATCTGGTATAGTGGGTCATGCTACTGTTACAGACCTTTACCCCTCCTATCACTTACCCTACACACATACACACATATGCACATACACACATACACACACATGGTGAATGGACTGCACTGTCTGTGACTACTCGCTTACACACTGAAAGTTGGTTTATTTTGGTCAATATTGTAATACATTGGAGTAATTACATACCTAGGAACTTGATTGATGTAGCTTGACTATAAACCACTTGTTAGCTGCAGAATATGTGACATTGACAACATATACACAAACTCCCCTATTTCTCTCCCCATCTCTCTCTCTCTCTCTCTCTCTCTCTGCACAGGAGGAGGAGGATGAGGAAGGTTCCACAGAGGAGCAGGAAGAAGAAGAGGAGGAGGACTGGGAGAAGGCATTATCAGTGGAGAGGTTCGGGGACATCATCACTGAGTCCGCGTTCAGCAGCGGAGAAAAGATGGGCCGAAACTTCAACGAAAAAGATTTTGAGTGTAAGCCCGTTCACCAATCTGTAGACTTCTATACCGGTATGCTTTTGTAGAACACAGGGAAAAGGTTCCCAGAATGTCTGCTCATAACAGTTTTTGCTAACAGAAATCAGTGTTGGGGTTAATTAAGCCTGCCGCTTTAATGCTTTATAACTTGTTATAAGCATATGCGTCGTCGTAATTTAATTTCTGTGGCATGTCTCTGTCTGTGTATCAACATTCACCTGCCTCAACATGGCTGGTATTTTGTCAGAATCTTTGACCCCCCCATCCTTTTTAACTATCGTTATGCAATGGTTATAGGTTGTTTTCAATAAAACGTCACAATATGTTCGATTTGGCTACTGGGGGACAAGGAGACCCCCAGCTCCACTAAAACCATTGACAACTACGTGCCATTTTCAAGGGATTGTTAAATAATTGTTATAACTATTTCGTTTTAATATCATCACCTATTGAGCATAGTCAGAACTACACATTTCCGATAATTCCATGCATTTAGCTCTATCCTCAGAGTTATACAGCAAGTAACTGTATGCTTTTCATGATCAGTAAAAATGATCATGTAATTTCAGATACGTGAAGGTAGCCTATCCATTTGGCATGTAACAAGCTAAGCAAACAACATAATTTACATAGTGTGTTTCATCAGAGATTAGGCTTTTGGAAAGAGCTTGATATCGGCAAGTCCTCATCCTGGTAAAGTTGTCAGTTGGACTACTGTCATCACCACTATAGATGGCAAGCAAATGAAACAGTATTTGGATATAGTGTAGCTTATCCCTTGAAAGTATGCTTGTTAACTAGCCATATTGTAGTGATCTGTTATTCGCTAGCTAGCTAATTTGACGTGGTCCATCAATCAATGTAGTTTATATCATGGCTGTCAGCAGCGATTGTAATTAAATGATCTTTAAATTTAAAAAAAAGATAAGGGGATCATGTTACCTAACTTCGCTAGGTAGGCCTACATTGGTTGGAGAAAAAAGTACATTAGGTCTACTTACCACTATATGTTTAGGCAACTGTACAAAGTTTCTACCGGTAGCTTGCAAAGTAAACATAAACTAACAGCACCACGGCAAATTCGCCCTTCTGCTGCTTGACAGACAGAGCCCACAAAGATGGGAAATTAACCTAAACCACTCATACTTGTCAGGTATAGTTCACTTTTATTTTATATCATTAAAATATAAAATTAATGGTGGCCAATATTGAAAGATATCGTGAGGCTACCATACATAGCTGAAATTACATGATCAATTGATGTTTACTGATCATGAAAAGCATGCAGTTACTTGCTGTATCTCTGATGATAGAGCTAAATGTGAGCAATTGTTTTGCATGGAATAATCTGAAATGTGTAGGTCTGACTATGCTCTTCAAGAGGCGATGATATTACAACCAAATAGTTAACATTTATTTAACTATCACTTGGAAACGGCACACAGTTGTCAATGGTTTTAGCGGAGCTGTGGGTTTGCTTGCCCCACAGCAGGCAAATCGAACACTCTACACCTTATTGTGACATTTTATTGAAAACAACCTATAAGATGTTATAAAGCTCACAAATACAATGCACTATCCCGGCATGCTTTGCCATTATTTTCACTTAAACTCCTACCTTCCCTTTCACAGATCATCGGCACACCTTTCACCACACCCACCACCCCCTGTCCACCCACCTGCCCCCGCCCCAGCGCCTACGCAAGCGGGTGCTCAGCATGGACCGCGACCGCCGGCGCAAGAAGAAGCGAAAGAAAAAAAAGACCTCCATGCCGCCCTCAGAGGTCACGCCCACCATCCATGAGGTAGATGAGGAGGAGGAGGCGGAGTCTGAGTCAGAGGGGTGGGGCCAAGCGGCCACGCCCACAGAGCAGCCTGACGACCAACCACAGGTAATTTAACAGAAAGTTGCGATAACGTCTGATGGCCAATCAAAATGCCTGCATAGCAAATTCCCCAGTGTTGATTTAACACTGGAGAATTTGCTGTGTGTTATTGTTATTTATCCTTTATTCTTTATACAGTGCGATACAATGTTTTGTGTGTTGCAAGTTGAAGTTTAGTATATTAATTTTTTTTAAATTTAAAAATAAAAAAAAAAAAAATTGGGGGGAATGGATCAGCTTAATATTGCAGATAGATTGTATCTTCTATCAATGTAATTGTCTGCATCACTTCCAATCCCCCATGTTTATTTTTATTTTTTATATATATATTCCCCTTTATTACTTTTCAACCCCACCATCCTTTCCCTACTTGGAGTAAATTAGTGAACAACAATGCCCAGGCCTCTACTTCCGGTCTATACTTACTATCTATAACTTATGGACAGAGTTAATTTTACAATAATTCTATATATATATATATATTTTTTTTTTTGCTCCTGAACTTCTTCTACTCTCAACCTCTCCGATCATTTTCATGATGTCCATCCGGTTTGCTTCTAAATGCCATATCTTTCTAACTGTGCTCTTTCCCAAAAGCTCCCAACATACAACCTATATACTTATTATGGACACAGTATGCTTACATTATTAGCTATCTTTGTTATTATTTGTTGTTATTTGTTATTAGTCCCATCCTTCAACTCTATTCAATACCTCCCATCTATCTCTTAACACCATCCATATAGGATTTCTAGTTTAGTATATTAATTTGTTATTTATTCATTCAGTATATTAATTTCAAAGACACTCCAGAGAAAAATGTCTGTCACACTCTACATGTGGTGTGTGAAGTTGGCTGGGAATTTTTGTCTACTGTGTAATATGAGACCTTTAATAAAAAGCGGGCAGTAGCTGACACAGGAAAGATGAAGATCTGCCAAGTACTAGTCTAACAGGTGCCTGAGAGAGAGAGAGAGAGAGAGAGAGTTGGAGAGATGGAGAGTTAGGAGTCCTATGTTCGACACCTTGTTCGCCTGACTGGGACAGGACAGCACCTGACTTGAACTGACACTCACGGTCCAGGCACTTGAACTCAATCAACTGGCCTTTAGATTGAACCTTCAGATGAAGCTGTTAGGGATTCCATGTACTAGGACAACTGTAACCAACTCCCTCTCCTCTCAGTTTAGCTTGGGGAGTGAGGAGGATTTGGAACCGGCTCTCCCTTTCACTTCCTTCCACATGGAGAGCGAACATCAACATCTGCCGCCAGAGAAGGCCACACTGGCCACGGCAGAGGAGGTGGTGGTGGAGGAGGAGCAGCAGCAGGAACAGGAGGTTCGGGAGCAACCGGAGGATGAGGAGGGTGATGAAGAGTTCAACAACAGGTGGGCCCAGCAGTGTTACAGTAGCTAGCAAGACAATTGGCAGTATATTGGCAGTGGTGTGAAACAATTAGTAATTTCAAATCAGGCAATTGTATTGTTCACTACAATATCCAGCAACCATCCAACACTTCTTATTTTGTTAGCACATCTCGCCGTAAGGCAATAGGTGAAACTAGGATGTTACTAGCTAGATTATATGCTTAATAAATTATACATTAAGAAAACACAAAACTGAAGTGCACAAAAATAGGACAGTGCCTACAATATTTATTTTGTATGACAGAGGTCAGTACTCAACATTTGAAGATCTTTAAAGATCTCATCAATCAATGCAAATACCAGCTCGTCCTACAATGCTATTACTTTTGTACACTTCAAACAGTCAATGCTCATTATGCCCGATTCCAGTAGATTTATCTAAAAACATCAAAGCATTTACAGTGCCTTGCAAAAGTATTCAGACCCCTTGGATTTCTTCAATCAATCAAATTGATTTATAAAGCCCTTTTTACATCAGCAGATGTCACAAAGTGCTATACAGAAACCTAGCCTAAAACCCCAAACAGCAAGCAATGCAGATGTAGATGCACAGTGAATAGGAAAAACTCCCTAGAAAGGCAGGAACCTAGGAAGAAACCTAGAGAGGAACCACGCTCTGAGGGGTGGCCAGTCCTCTTCTGGCTGTGCCGGGTGGAGATTATAAGAGTACATGGCCATTAAGGCCAGATTGTTCTTCAAGATGTTCAAACGTTCATAGATGACCAGCAGTGTCAAATAATAATCACAGTGGTTGTAGAGGGTGCAACAGGTCAGTACCTTAGGAGTAAATGTCAGTTGGCTTTTCATAGCCGAGCATTCAGAGGTTGAGACAGCAGGTGTGGTAGAGAGAGAGAGTCGAAAACAGCAGGTCCGGGAGAAGGTAGCATGTCCGGTGAACAGGTCAGGGTTCCATAGCCGCAGGCAGAACAGTTGAAACTGGAGCAGCAGCACGACCAGGTGGACTGGGGACAGCCAGGAGTAATCAGGCCAGGTAGTCCAGAGGCTTGATCCTAGGGCTCAGGTCCTCCGGGAGGGGAGGGAGAGAGGGAGAGAGAGAGAATTAGAGGGAGCATACTTAAATTCACACAGAACACCAGATAAGACAGGAGAATTACACTAGATACAGTGGGGGAAAAAAGTATTTAGTCAGCCACCAATTGTGCAAGTTCTCCGACTTAAAAAGATGAGAGAGGCCTGTAATTTTCATCATAGGTACACGTCAACTATGACAGACAAAATGAGAAAAAAAATCCAGAAAATCACATTGTAGGATTTTTAATGAATTTATTTGCAAATTATGGTGGAAAATAAGTATTTGGTCAATAACAAAAGTTTCTCAATACTTTGTTATATGCCCTTTGTTGGCAATGACACAGGTCAAACGTTTTCTGTAAGTCTTCACAAGGTTTTCACACACTGTTGCTGGTATTTTGGCCCATTCCTCCATGCAGATCTCCTCTAGAGCAATGATGTTTTGGGACTGTCGCTGGGCAACACAGACTTTCAACTCCCTCCAAAGATTTTCTATGGGGTTGAGATCTGGAGACTGGCTAGGCCCTCCAGGACCTTGAAATGCTTCTTACGAAGCCACTCCTTCGTTGCCCGGGCGGTGTGTTTGGGATCATTGTCATGCTAAAAGACCCAGACACGTTTCATCTTCAATGCCCTTGCTGATGGAAGGAGGTTTTCACTCAAAATCTCACGATACATGGCCCCATTCATTCTTTCCTTTACACGGATCAGTCGTCCTGGTCCCTTTGCAGAAAAACAGCCCCAAAGCATGATGTTTCCACCCCCATGCTTCACAGTAGGTATGGTGTTCTTTGGATGCAACTCAGCATTCTTTGTCCTCCAAACACGACGAGTTGAGTTTTTACCAAAAAGTTATATTTTGGTTTCATCTGACCATATGACATTCTCCCAATCCTCTTCTGGATCATCCAAATGCACTCTAGCAAACTTCAGACGGGCCTGGACATGTACTGGCTTAAGCAGGGGGACACGTCAGGCACTGCAGGATTTGAATCCCTGGCGGCGTAGTGTGTTACTGATGGTAGATTTTGTTACTTTGGTCCCAGCTCTCTGCAGGTCATTCACTAGGTACCCCCCGTGGTTCTGGGATTTTTGCTCACCGTTCTTGTGATCATTTTGACCCCACAGGGTGAGATCTTGCGTGGAGCCCCAGATCGAGGGAGATTATCAGTGGTCTTGTATGTCTTCCATTTCCTAATAATTGCTCCCACAGTTGATTTCTTCAAACCAAGCTGCTTACATATTGCAGATTCAGTCTTCCCAGCCTGGTGCAGGTCTACAATTTTGTTTCTGGTGTCCTTTGACAGCTCTTTGGTCTTGGCCATAGTGGAGTTTGGTGTGTGACTGTTTGAGGTTGTGGACAGGTGTCTTTTGTACTGATAACAAGTTCAAACAGGTGCCATTAATACAGGTAACGAGTGGAGGAGAGAGGAGCCTCTTAAATAAGAAGTTACAGGTCTGTGAGAGCCAGAAATCTTGCTTGTTTGTAGGTGACCAAATACTTATTTTCCACCATAATTAGCAAATAAATTCATTACAAATCCTACAATGTGATTTTCTGGAAAAAAAATTCTCAATTTGTCTGTCATAGTTGACGTGTATCTATGATGAAAATTACAGGCCTCTCATCTTTTTAAGTGGGAGAACTTGCACAATTGGTGGCTGACTAAATACTTTTTTTCCCCCACTGTATAACAGACTGACCCTAGTCCCCCGGTACATAGACTATTGCAGCATATATACTGTAGGCTGAGTCAGGGGTGGGTCGGGTGACACTGTGGCCCCGTCCGACGATACCCCCGGACAGCGCCAACCAGGCAGGATATAACCCCACCCACTTTGCCAAAGCACAGCCCTCACACCACTAGAGGGATATCAACAGACCACCAACTTACTACCCTGAGACAAGGCTGAGTATAGCCCATGAAGATCTCCTCTACCGCACGAGCCAGAGGGGGCGCAAAACCGGAGAGGAAGATCCCGTCTGTGACTCAACCCTCCTAGGGACGGCATGGAAGAGCAATAGTAAGCCAGTGACTCAGTCCCCGTAATAGGGTCAGAGACAGAGAATCCCAGTGGAGAGAAGGGAGCCGGCCAGGCAGATACAGCAACGGCAGTTCATTGCTCCAGTGCCTTGCCATTCACCTTCGCACCCCTGGGCCAGACTACACTCAATCATAGGACCTACTGAAGAGATGAGTCTTCAGTAAAGACTCATCTCGAGTCTGCGTCTCTCACATGGATAGGCAGACCATTCCATAAAAATTGAGCCCTATAGGAGAAAGCCTTGCCTCCAGCTGTTTGCTTGGAAATTCTAGGGGCAATAAGGAGGCCTGCGTCTTGTGACCGTAGCGTACGTGTAGGTATGTACGTCAGGACCAAATCAGAGAGATAGGTAGGCGCAAGCCCATGTAATGCGTTGTAGGTCAGCAGTAAAACCTTGAAATCAGCCCTAGCCTTAACAGGAAGTCAGTGTAGAGAGGCTAGCACTGGAGTAATATGGTTCTAGTCAAGATTCTATCAGCCGTGTTTAGCATTAACTGAAGTTTATTTTCTGCTTTATCCAGGTAGCCGGAGAGTAGAGCATTGCAGTAGTCTAATCTAGAAGTGACAAAAGCATGGGTTAGCTTTTCTGCATTTTTGTACAAAAAGTTTCAGATTTTTGAAATGTTACAAATGGAAAAAAGCTGCCTTTAAATATTCTTGATATGTTCGTCAAAAGAGAGATCAAGGTCCAGAGTAACGCCAAGGTCCTTCACTGTTTTATTTAAGATGACTGTACAACCATTAACATTATTTGTCAGATCCAACAGCAGATCTCTTTGTTTCTTGGGACCTAGAACTAGCATCTCTGTTTGGTCTGAGTTTAAAAGTAAAAAATGTCCCGCCATCCACTTCCTTATGTCTGAAACACAGGATTCCAGGGTAGGCAATTTTGGGGCTTCACCATGTTTCATCGAAATGTACATAGCAGTTAATTGTTGACATTGTGTTTCCGAATGACATCCCCAAGAGGTAGAATATATAGTGAAAACAATAGTGGTCCCAAAACGGAACATTGAGAAACACTAAAACTTACAATTGATTTGTCAGAGGACAAACCATCCACAGAGATGATCTGATATCTTTCTGACAGATAAGATCTAAACCAGGCAAGAACTTGTCTGTGTAGACCAATTAGGGTTTCTAATCTCTCCAAAAGAATGTGGTGATCGATGGTGTTAAAAGCAGCACTAAGGTCTAGGAGCACGAGGACAGATGCAGAGCCTTGGTCTGACGCCATTAAAAGGTAATTTACCACCTTCACGAGTGCAGTCTCAGTGCTATGATGGGGTCTAAAACCAGACTGAAGCATTTCGTATACATTATTTTGTCTTCAGGAAGGCAGTGAGTTGCTGCGCAACAGCTTTTTCAAAACATTTAGAGAGGAATGGGATATTCACTATAGGCCGATAGTTTTTAAATTTTTCTGGGTCAAGGTTTGGCATTTTCAAGAGAGGCTTTATTACTGCCACTTTTAGTGAGTTTGGTACACATCCGGTGGATAGGGAGCCATTTATTATGTTCAACATAGGAGGGCCAAGCACAGGAAGTAGCTCTTTCAGTAGTTTAGTTGGAATAGGGTCCAGTATGCAGCTTGAGGGTTTAGAGCAGGGGTGTCAAACGTCCGGCCCACGGGCCGGATCAGGCCCGCAAACGGGTTTAATCCGGCCCGCGAGCTGCAATTTTTCAATAAAAGAAACTGCTGTTCCAATTGTGTCCACTGGATGGCACAATAGCAATTGTGTTAAGCAAGCAAACTGTTTATACCGGGGCAGAGCAAATAGGTCAAGCAAGTGCAGCCAGTCCGGGTGAGCTACTTTGTTTTGCCCGCGATATTTATTACGGCTTCTACTTTTAACATTATGTGCTTTGGCACCCTCATTGCCCCAATATGTCTCTGTCAAAAAAGAGAAAAGTGGACGCAGAGTGCAGAGTGTTCCAAGAAAAATTGTCATCCTTCTATTTATTCACGGAATTGAATGGGAAAGCTGTATGTTTGGTGTGTTCACAGCATGTTGCAGTGCTGAAAGAATATAACCTTCGTCGCCACTATGTGAGTCTTCATGCCGACAAATATGACAACTTTCAAGGACAGCGGAGAAGAGAGAAGGTGAATGAACTGTTGGTGGGTCTGAAGAAACAGCAGTCTGTGTTTACTCACAGCCGAGACATCAGTGACGCTGCAGTGAAAGCTAGCTACCTCATTGCTAATGAAATCGCAGTGGCTTCAAAACCATTTAGTGAGGGTGAATTTGTAAAAACATGCATGATGAAGGCAGCAGAGATTGTGTGCCCTGAAAAGCACCAGGCTTTTGCAAATATCAGCCTGACAAGAAACACAGTTGCAGACAGGATTTCCGATCTTTCAGTGGATTTGGACAGCCAGTTGAAGCAAAAGTAAAGTCATTTATTGCGTTTTCGGTTGCAATTGATGAAAGCACGGACATTACAGATGTTGCACAACTGGCCATTTTCATCCGCGGAGTTGATGACACATTGACCGTCACCGAGGAGTTCGTGGAGTTGGTGCCGATGACAGATACAACGACAGCAGCTGATATTTTCACTGCACTCGTCGGGCGCGCTGGACAGGGTCGGAGTGGACTGGTCCCGCGCTGTCAGCCTGGCTACAGATGGTGCGCCCTCAATTATCGGGAAAAAAGCAGGCGTTGTGACAAAGTTCAGAGAGAAAGTGCAATCTGCAAATGGAGGACGTGATTTTTGGACTTTTCACTGTATTTTGCACCAGGAGGCTTTGTGTTGCAAGTCATTAAAGATGGATAACGTCATGAATAAAACAAAGCTGCGCTCAAGGCTCACGCACAAGCACTTGAGTCACATCCTGAAGTTGGCTGCCACTCAGGATGTGACGCCTGATATTGATGCGCTGGTGAAAGCTAAAAGATGCCAGGTATCAGGAGTCAAATAAACTATGCAACCCCACTTAAAGTGCTGCATGAGACACCCTGATATAGTTCTGTGATCTGTGATATACTTCTGTGAATCACTGAGGCATTGTGTGTTTGTGTGTTGTTTGTCCTCAGAATTTCAAATAACTTGAGGTGTTTTATGATTAATAGTGATGTTGTGCTTTTGGACGCACTGTCCTCAGGCTCCAGCTTTATGTTTATATGTTTTTATGTTGATGTGCTATTGTTTTTAATTGATTTTATTTTATTTGTATATTTAACCTATTCTTGACTCTGTGGTTCTTGCACTTGTTTGGGGAACAGGATTTCATTATTTGTATCTACATTTCTGCCTGAGAAATGACACCCTGATATAGTTCTGTGATCTGTGAAACAGTTATGTGAATCACTGAGGCATTGTGTGTTTGTGTGTTCTTTTTTCTTTAGAATTTTCAAATAAACTTCAGGTGTTTTATGATTAATAGTGATGTTGTGCTTGTACTATTTTGGACACACTGTCCTCAGGCTCCAGCTTTATGTTTTATGTTGATAGTATTAAAACAAAGAAAACAATCTGAAGTTGTTGTTTTTAAGTTATATATACCATGATTTTACCGGTCCGGCCCACTTGGGAATAGATTTTCCTCCATGTGGCCCCTGAGCTAAAATGAGTTTGACACCCCTGGTTTAGAGGCCATGACTATTTTCATGAACATGTCAAGAGATACAGGATTAAAAAACTTGAGTGTCTTCATTGATCCTAGGTCCTGGCATTTCTGTGCAGATTCAGGACAACTGAGCTTTGGAGAAATACGCAGATTCAAAGAGGTGTCTGTAATTTGCTTTATAATGATCATGATATTTTCATCAAAGAAGTGAATGAATTCATCACTGCTGAAGTGAAAGCCATCCTCTCTTGTTGAATGCTGCTTTTTAGTTAGCTTTGCAACAGTATCAAAAATATATTTTTGATTGTTCTTATTCTCCTCAATTAGGTTGGAAAAATAGGGTGATCGAGCAGCAGTGAGGGCTCTTCGATATTGCACGGTTCTGTCTTTCCAAGCTAGTCGGAAGACTTCCAGTTTGGTGGAGCGACATTTCCGTTCCAATTTTCTGGAAGCTTGCTTCAGGGCTCTGATATTTTCTGTATACCAGGTAGCACATTTCTTGTGACAAATGTTTTTTGTTTTTAGGGGTGTGACTGTATCTAGGGTATTACGCAAAGTTAAATTTAGATCCTCAGTTAGGTGGTTAAACAATTTTTGTACTCTGACATCCTTGGATAGGTGGAGGGAGTCTGGAAGGGCATCTAGACATCTTTGGGTTGTTAGAGAATTTATGGCACGGCTTTTGATGATCCTTGGTTGGGGTCTGAGCAGATTATTTGTTGCGATTGCAAACGTAATAAGATGTTGGTCCGATTGTCCAGGATTATGAGGAAAAACATTTAGATCCACAATATTTATTCCACGGGACAAAACTAGATCCAGGGTATGACTGTGGCAATGAGTAGGTCCGGAGACATGTTGGACAAAACCCACTGAGTCAATGATGGCTCCGAAAGCCTTTTGGAGTGGGTCTGTGGACTTTTCCATGTGAATATTAAAGTCACCAAAAATTAGAATATTATCTGCCATGACTACAAGGTCCGATAGGAATTCAGGGAACTCAGTGAGGAATGCTGTATACGGCCCAGGAGGCCTGTAAACAGTAGCTATAAAAAGTGATTGAGTTGGCTGCATAGATTTCATGACTAGAAGCTCAAAAGACGAAAACGCAGACTTTTTTTTGTCAATATAAATTTGCTGTTGTAAATGTTAACAACTCCTGGTCACTAGTGTAACCAGGAGGAGAGGCCTCATTTAACACAGTAAATTCATCAGGCTTGAGCCATGTTTCAATCAGGCCAATCACATCAAGATTATGATCAGTGATTAGTTCATTGACTATGACTGCCTTTGAAGTGAGAGATCTAACATTAAGTAGCCCTATTTTCAGATGTAAGATATCACAATCTCTTTCCATAATGACAGGAATGGAGGAGGTCTTTTTTCCAGTGAGATTACTAAGGCGAACACCGCCATGTTTAGTTTTTCTCAACCTAGATCGATGCACAGACACAGTCTCAATGGGGATTGCTGAGTTGACTACACTGACTGTGCTAGTGGCAGACTCCACTAAGCTGGCAGGCTGGCTAACAGCCTGCTGCCTGGCCTGCACCCTATCTCGTTGTGGAGCGAGAGGAGTTAGAACACGGTCTATGTTGATAGATAAGATGAGAGCACCCCTCCAGCTAGGATGGAGTCCGTCACTCCTCAGCAGGCCAGACTTGGTCCTGTTTGTAGGTGAGTCACACGAAGAGGGCCAATTATCTACAAATTCTATATTTTGGGAGGGGCAGAATTTTTTTTTCAATCAGCGATTGAGTTGTGAGACTACTGTAGAGCTCATCACTCTCCCTAACTGGGAGGGGGCCAGAGACAATTACTTGATGCCGACACATCTTTCTAGCTGATTTACACGCTGAAGCTATATTGCAACTCTGACTGTTTCATCCTAACATGTTGGTGCCGACGTGGATAACAATATCCCTATACTCTCTACACTCGCCAGTTTCAGCCTTAGCCAGCACCATCTTCAGAATAGCCTTTACATCGGTAGCCCTGCCCCCTGGTAAACAGTTTATGATCGCTGGATGATTATTTTTAAGTCTAATATTGCGGGTAATGGAGTCGCCAATGACTAGGGTTTTCAATTTGTCAGAGCTAATGGTGGGAGGCTTCGGCGGCTCAGACCCACGTAATGGGTGGAGGAGAGACCTGAGAAGGCTCGGCCTCTGACTCGTTGCTTAATGGGGAGAACCGGTTGAACACTTCTGTCCGCTGAATGAGCGACACCTGTTGAGCACGCTGACAGCATTTCTTTCCAGAAGCCTTGAGAAAATTGTCCAGCTGCGGGGACTGTGCAAGGGGATTTATACTACTATCTGTACTTGCTGGTGGCACAGATGCTGTTTCATCCTTTCCTACACTTAAATTGCCCTTGACTAACGATTGCATCTGAAGCTGCGCTTGCAACACGGTGATCCTCACCATAAGGCAATAGTTATCCTGTATATTATGAGTACAGCGACTGCAATTGGATGGCATAGTGTTAATGTTACTACTTAGCTTTTTCAGCTGGTGGAGGTTCTGTAGAACCATGTCCAGATAAAGCGGGGTGAAAAAGTTGAATGACAAAAAGTTGAGCGAGGAAAAATTAAGACGTTGGTAAATGTATTAAAAGTAAAAACTGAAAACTTTGGCAGATAGCCAAGTAGCAACAAACAGCACATCAGCACGGAGACAAGTCCGGAAGTTGAGGGAGGAGCTAGCTGGCCGCAGAGCTTCACATTTTATTGTGTTACAAAGTGGGATTCAAATGGATTTAATTGTCATTTTTTGTGGAAGAAAAGCATATATTTTTTTAAATAAAAAAACGAAAATAGAGTCATTGCATAAGTATTCAGCCCCTTTATTTTGGCAAGCTTAAATTACTTCAGGAGTAGAATTTGGCTTAACAAATCACATAAAAAGTTACATGGACCCTGTGTGAAATAATAGTGGTTGACAATATTTTTTAATGACTAACCCTTCCTCTGTCCCCCGTACATACAACATCTGTAAGGTCCCTCAGTCAAGTATTTAATTTCAAGCACAGATTCAACTACAAAGACCAGGGAGCTTTTCGAAAGCATCATAAAAAAGGCAGTGATTGGTAGATGGCTAACAATAACAAATCAGACATTGAATATCTTTAATCTTTATAGTCTAGATAATAATTATGCTGTGCGTTATGTATTAAACCACCCAGACACCTCAAAGATATTGTCGTCCTTCTGAACTGAGCTGCAGGACAGGAATTAAACTGCTCAGGGATGTTACCATGAGGCCATTGGTGATTTTAGAACAGCTACAGAGTTCAATGGCTGTGATTGGAGAGAACTGAGGATGGATCAACAACATTGTAGTGACTCCAAAATTATGACCTAAATGAAGCGAAACGAAGAACAAAGATATACAAAAGGAAGAAACGTTTTGGCCTATATGCAAAGCCCTATGTTTGGGGCAAATCCAACACAACACCACTGAGTAACTGCCTCCTCATTTCCAAGCATGGTGGTGGCTGCATCATGATATGGTTATGCTTGTCATTGGCAAATACTGGGGAGTTTTTCAGGATAGGGCTCAGCACAGGCAGAATCCTAGAGCAAAACCTGCTTCAAACTGCTTTACACCAGACACTGAGAGATTAATTTACCTTTCAGAAGGACCATAACCTTCAACACAAGGACAAATCTACACTGGAGTTGCTTACCAAGAACTTGAAGATCTATGGCAAGACTTGAAAATTACTGTCTAGCCATGATCCCCAACATCTTGAAAGCGCTTTAATAATTTTGAATAGAATAATAGGCACATATTGGACAATCCAGGTGTGCAACGCTCTTTGAGAGTTACCCAAGAAGACTCACAGCTGTAATTGCTGCCAAAGGTGTTTCTAACATGTATGGAGCCAGGGAGCTGAATACTTATGCAACAAATATATTTCCTTTTTTCTTAATCAAATCTATTTTTTGTTGCGTTTTTCTTCCACTTTGAGTATTTTGTGTAGATTGTTGACAAAAAAAAATAATTATGATTACACTTTGAAACACAAGAAAATGTGAAGAAATCCAAGGGGTCTGAATACTTTTGCAAGGCACTCATTGTATGTGCCTCAAATGGCCAAAGTGTGCCTGTCACAATTATGTCTCGGGGGGCACGTATCCTAGATATGATCTGTGCTGTATGAGTAAATGCATCTGGCTCATAACCACATACAGCTATGAGAATATGAATAATTTGGTAATAATTTGGATAACGTATGGAAGCATCCTGGGAGGTCAGGGCCTGTGTGGAGCCCAGGATCATATTCATTAGGGCACAACGTAGCAAAACATTTTGCAACGGAAAAGTGTGGTCCTCTGTAGCTCAGCTGGTAGAGCACGGCGCTTGTAACGCCAAGGTAGTGGGTTCGATCCCCGGGACCACCCATACACAAATGTATGCACGCATGACTGTAAGTCGCTTTGGATAAAAGCGTCTGTTAAATGGCATATTATTATTATGAAAAGAAACATGAGCATTTCTAATTGGAAATTCGTTTGGAGCCTAATGAACACAAACCAGGTATTGTCTCTCCCCTCTGCAGGGCGGTTAATCTCACTGATGTATTATTATTGCTGAAGCGAACAAGGAATGTAGTAACAATGTCATGTACTGTTATGCTATCATTGCCTGAGTGAACGCAGCCAACGAGTCACCCTGTGAGGAAGCCAGTGTTGTGGTGATGATATTGTGCTGCTGTGCTGTGTTATGGCGCCCTCTGTTGCAAGATGGACCACACTACACCCAACAATCTGACCCCTCCCAGATGATTCATGCTGTGTGTGTGCCAGTCAAGATGTTTGTTTGTATAGGCTGAGCTCATGTTCATTTTTGAAGAAGAAAAAGTAGAAAGTAGATACTCAAGTTCTAATACTTTGGGATAAAAAGCACCACTCTGAACTGGTTTATGGCTGCTTGTCCTTCATGATAGAGATTTGCAATAAAGCAAATGTTGGAAGAATCAAATACAATATGATCACTACGATGGATTTTCACACATACTCAAGTGATCCCCACTGTCCTCCCCTCCCCAGGTGCCCCCCCTCTGCGGACCCCCCTAGCGTGACTACCTGCAGCTGGTTCAGGAGGAATCCCCTCCACCCTGCACCGCGGGCCAGTTACGACCTGCGGGAGCGCATCTGCATCGGCAGCATGACGGCCATGGAAACAGCCGTGTACCAGAAAGTGCCCACTGACGACGCTGAGGCTCAGATGCTGGCTAGCGCCGACCTAGACGACATGAAAAGTAAGACAAACACACACACACATACACACACACTTAAACAGAGAGAGCGGACCAGTCCCCAAATCAACCACTCTAGCCAACCATCCTGCTGGAGAGCTGCCCCCCAGTGGCCCTAATCTGACACACCTGATTCTACTAATCAGCTGCTTCTCAGGACCTTGATTGGCTGAATCAGGTGTATTTATGTTGGGCTGGAGCAAAAGCCTGCACACCCAGCTCCTGGAGGAGGGTTGACCACCCATGCATTGCTTAGACCCTGTTTTCTGAAAGGCATTCAATGTTTTGGTGGTGCTAGTTAAAATAAAACTAGGGCATACCTTGCGACTTGGAACTTATTAAATACATTTTACCCAAACTCGGTTCCACATTCGGCACCTTGACGGACAGGGAGGACAAAACCCAGTCAGCATCCTTCACGCCTGAAAAAAACAGGTTGCTCCAATTGGAGGCCATGCTCCAGTTGCATTCCCAGTTGTTCTGTGGTGGGAGATTGAAGGTGCCAGTTTGCAGCAGGTCTGAGTACAGGGATAAAAGATCAATCATAAATCACTTACCCCACACACAGCAAGATGTACTAATACCACAGTACACAAAAAAAAAATCCTGTGTTAAAAACAACCTAATTTGGGAAAATATTGGACAGACCACACGTTGGGTTATTTTGACCCAGCCAGTTGGCTCACAAACAACCCATTGTTTTCTTTAAAAGAGCCAGGTTGGGTTGTTGATTCTGGGTTATTGAGCTATGATCCACCGGGTAAGATCAGAAGACTGGAGGCATGGCTAAGTGGGGGCGTGGCTTTCAGATAGTTATTTTTGGCCACCCGTGAGAGTAAATGTCATTCCGGTTCGTCTGTTGTCTTCACTATATGCTAATGTTGTACACTGACACTTTTGTAGTTCTAATAATAGAAGAGTATGAGTTCCTAAGCATAACCAAATGTTGGGCTAGTTACTACCTTGTTAAAATATTGAAATAATGTTATTAAATGTTTATTACAATTTTTGTCAAACGTACTATCGGTTTTGAGTCAGGAAATGTGTTCTTTTCCACCTAAAACATCTTCGATTATTTTAGAAATTATTTTATGTAGCCGACTGCCACAGGAGATGAGATGGGTAACAACTGCGCATGTGCGCCCTCGTGGGGAAAACCCTGCTCAAGATATGCCCTTATATGGAGCTTGATGTCACCGACTTATTTGGTGGAAGAAGGAGCTGGTGCGAAAGTTGATAGAGTTAGGCCTATCGCAGGTAAAGTTAGTTACGCAAAGTGGAAAAAGAGATGGTAACAATAGCAGGCTTATGTTCGTTCCCTGGCTGCACTTTGTACAGGAAACACTGGGCGAAAAGGGTCCAAATCAGGGGATATCTTTACGTGACACGTTTTTGATATTCTAGAGAATACACACCATTTCCAATGCATATTTTGAGTTTTGTGGATATGCACCATGTCCTGACAAATTCTGAATCCAGATGTGTCTTTTAGACATACACTATATATACAAAAGTATGTGGACACCCCTTCAAATTAGTGGATTTGGCTATTTCAACCACACCCGTTGCTGACAAGTGTATAAAATCGAGCACACAGCCATGCAATCTCCATAGACAAACATTGGCAGTAGAATGGCCTTACTGAAGAGCTCAGTGACTTTCAACGTGGCACCGTCATAGAATGCCACCTTTCCAATAAGTCAGTTCGTCAAATTTCTGCCCTGCTAGAGATGCCCCCGGTCAACTGTCAGTGCTGTTATTGTGAAGTGGAAACATCTCAGCCGCGAAGTGGTAGGCCACACAAGCTCACAGAACAGGACCGCTGAGTGCTGAAGCACATAAAAATCATCTGTCCTTGGTTGCAACACTCACTACCGAGTTCCAAACTGCCTCTGGAAGCAACGTCAGCGCAAGAACTGTTCATCGGGAGCTTCATGAAATGAGTTTCCATGGCCGAGCACCCGCACACAAGCCTAAGATCACCATGCGCAATGCCAAGCGTCGGCTGGAGTGGTGTAAAGCTCGCCACCATTGGACTCTGGAGCAGTGGAAATGCGTTCTCTGGAGTGATGAATCACGCTTCACAATCTGGCAGTCCGTCGGACGAATCTGGGTTTGGCGGATGCCAGAAGAACGCTACCTGCCCCAATGCATAGTGCCAACTGTAAGGTTTGGTGGAGGAGGAATAATGGTCTGGGTCTGTTTTTCATGGTTCAGGCTAGGCCTCTTAGTTCCAGTGAAGGGAAATCTTAACACTACAGCATACAATGACATTCTAGACGATTCTGTGCTTCCAACTTCGTGACAACAGTTTGGGGAAAGCCCTTTCCTGTTTCAACATAACAATGTCCCCGTGCACAAAGCAAGGTCCATACAGAAATGGTTTGTCGAGATCGGTGTGGAAGAACTTGACTGCCATGCACAGAGCCCTGACCTCAACCCAGTCGAACACCTTTGGGATTAATTGGAACGCTGACTGCGAGCCAGGCCTAATCGCCCAACATCAGTGCTTGACCTCACTAGTGCTCTTGTGGCTGAATGGAAGCAATTCCCCGCAGCAATATTCCAACATCTAGTGGAAAGCCTTTCCAGAAGAGTGGAGGCTGTTATAGGAGCAAAAGGGGGGACCAACTCCATATTAATGCCCATGATTTTGGAATGAGATGTTTGCATATATGTGTTTTCTCAGCACATTCAAGATATTAAGCTATATTGATTCTAGATATGCTTCTCTTGGCTGAGGTCCATATCTGGATCTTGATATGCTTTTCAATATGCTGAAAATATGGACGATTTCTGAGTTTTCAGCACATGCTTAACAATTGGACAAATATTACATTTTTGGATTCCCTCCGGATTCCCTCCGGATATCATACATGGTATGGCTGGATTTTGACTCATTAGATATCCTGTGTGGACATCTTATTTTCTCTATATGATGACAAATACTGACAGTAGGCCTACATAGTATATTTTCTCAGCACATACAATGCATGTGCTCTTGACTGAGGTCCATTTCAGGATCTTGATATGCATTTTGATATGCTAAATAAGGACAATTTCTGACGCTTATTTGAGTTTTGAGGACATGCTCAATAATTTGACAAACATTAAATCCATATCATTCTATCATACACTAGCTATAATTGTTGTATTCCCTATGGATAAAGGCGTGCGCAAACCGCAAGCTAAAAGCACTGTGACTGGTAGACTAGCAACAAGAATCACGTATTTTCTGCTGTGGAGTACCAACTGTCATTTTTGAATTTGGTTGCCACAAATGAGTGTAAACAGTGTGTGGTCGAACTGACAACTGGAGAAACAAAGAAGTGAGAAGCTGCTCAGAAAATACCTCATAGAAGTAAATGCTAAAGTGAGTAGCTAATTTGAAATGTTTTATTTATCTTAGTAACTAGAATCAAGAACATTAGCTAATTTTGCCAGCAGCCAGTAGGGCTAGCTTGCTAGCCAGGCTTGATAGGGGGTAACGTTAAAAGCTAACTGAAAGCCTAGCTAGCTAACAAATAACAAAATTGCCTTCACTTCTGGAAAAACATGTTTACCCCCTATCAAGCCTCAAGGTGATACCTAATGTTTTAAAATGTTTAAGAGTATTTTGTATTACTGGTAATATATGCTTCACTAGCTAACTAACTTAGCTAGCTAGCTAACTAGCAACTACCTTGTGGTATGTATGGTTATGTGAAATGACAATATTTTCTTGCAAGTTCTATACACTTTTGATTGATGATGTATGCATTGTTAGTTTGGAGTGGATCACAGACCAACACTACCACCACGTTGGGTCTGGACTGCGAAGGGCCGCCGCTGACGACCCAATCTGCACCCATCGCATCCATCGTCCATAACAAACAGGGCAGGCAGGGGTATTAATATTCATTAACCTTCATTGAGGGTGTGCAACTTCTGTTAAATAAGTAAAATACATTTTTAGCAAAGATTAGCCTACATTTGCATCTTTACAGAAAAGGTGTTGCGATTGGAGCTCTGGATTTGCTGTGCTGCATTTTAAAACCTAAAATAGCAGAGATGTGCTTTGGAAATAGCAACTTGGATTAAATATGACGATGTTTGCCTTTATGTGCCTTGGATAGCCTACTACTGAATATGGTGCAAATGTATGCTCAGATATGGCACCTTCATGTGAAGAAGCAATTATTTCCGATGCCTGAACAGCGCTGGACATTTCATATGAGTCTGATTTAACCCATTTTCGATCAGACACACAAGGATGAATATTACACATCGTGTAAGGATATCTATTGAAATTATGCTTTTTTTCCCGAAATACAATATATAAAATGTAATTAATACAGATATGATACATGTCTGAAAATATGTGGATTCGTTCATGCCTAAGTATAAAGTCTTAGATATGTAAGCATGTTGACACATACCCTTTCTGGATTTAGAATATTCTACAAATACAATGCATTCGGAAAGTATTCAGACCCCTTCCCTTTTTCCACATTTTGTTACGTTCCAGCCTTATTCTAAAATGGATTACATAAAAAAAATTTCCTCATCAATCTACACACAATACCCCATAATGACAAAGCGAAAACAGCTTATTAGAAATTGTATTATTTGCATAAGTATTCAGACCCTTTGCAATGAGACTCGAAATTGAGCTCAGGTGCATCTTGTTTCCATTGATCATCTTTGAGATGTTTCTACAACTTGATTGGAGTTCACCTGTGGTAAATTAAATTGATTGGACATAATTTGGAAAGGCACACACCTGCCTATATAAGGTCCCACAGTTGATAGTGCATGTCAGGCAAAAACCAAGCCATGAGGTCGAAGGAATTGTCCGTAGAGCACCGAGACAGGATTGTGCGAGGCACAGATCTGGGGAAGGGTACCAAAAAATATCTGCAGCATTGAAGGTCCCCCAAAACACAATGGCCTCCCATCATTCTTAAATGGAAGAAGTTTGGAACCACCAAGACTTTTCCCAGAGCTAGCAACCCAGCATTTTTTGTCGAGTGTAGATAAGTATGGCAATATGTTTAATGATACTGTATTACCGTAGATCAGGGATCATCAACTACATTTTTTATTGAGTGGAAGGTCAGGGGGCCAGAACATAGTTACAAATAATTTGTTGACTACAAATTCACAGCAAGAAGCCCAAACAGATATAATATTTGACTAAAACATAATAATTTCTAACCTTGTTTACTTTTGTATACGATTACATATATCTCTATTATGCGTGGGAATACATTGGAATATATTTCCAAAATTAAAATCACTTCGAGCTGATTTGCCAGTGTTTACCCAGTCTTTTATGTCCAACAATATAAATAAAAAAGCTTGGGCGCCAGTTGAGGAACCCTGCCGTAGATCATGTTCCTGAAGGTAAAAAGTGTAGGGAAAATATGCAATTGTAGGGCACCCTCTATTGATGTAAAAATATATTACACATCTGTCTAATAATATTATCTGTGTGATATTCTATTTAGGGTATGTTGTTTATATATGTAGTAGGATATACTGTGACACCTTTGGAGATTTGATAGGGTGGGTGGATATGTGAATCAAAAGGAAACAATCGAGAAAGAGAGGAACGGTGTGAATGTGTGTGGGTCAGTGGAGTAGAAAATGTGCCATGTGTGATTGGAAGTGTGTGTGTGTGTGTTTGTGTGTGTGTGCACATGTGAACAATTGTGACTGACCGGCTCGATACGGTCTTATGTAGCAAAATTTGAAATGGTGTGTTTTACATTGGATGAAAGTAGAGACTCAGAGCTAGAAATGGTATATCGTTCACTGCAGTTGAGGAACAATGGGAAAGTAATTCTATTTTGAAAGTTGATAAACTTGTAACCTCACTTTTGAGAAAAATGGCCCTTGAACGTTTTGGTACACCTACTGGAGAGCTCATCTTTGTCTACAACCATTCAGCATCGTTCACACCCTCTTAAGCCCTAGCCCCACCCATCTCTTTAAGGATTCACATGTGAGGCCATGTACTAAACAACCAAAGATTTCAAGACTAAAGGCTGGTTTATACTACGGGTGTGTTTGTAAATTCAATCTGGAGTGCCAGAGTGCGCTCAGAGTGCGCTCTGTGCATTCGTAAACTCAGAGCGTTGTCAGCTTGTCCGTTCGTAAATTCAGAGCGTTTCGCTCTTGGAGCATTCAGAGCGCACACTGGACGCTCTGGTCAAGGAGTAGGGTTGACCCGAGCGTTCTGACCTAATAACAGCAGTCAAGCACCCAAGCTAACTTCGTCAACCATTTTGAAAAGAAGGTTGACGACATCCGATCCTCATTTATTAAGTCAAATGATACCGCTGGTCCTGCTTACACTGCCCTACCCTATGCTTTGACTTCTTTCTCCCCTCTCTCTCCAGATGAAATCTTGCGACTTGTGACGGCTGGCCGCCCAACAACCTGCCTGCTTGACCCTATCCCCTCCTCTCTTCTCCAGACCTTCTCCCTTACCTCACCTCGCTCATCAACTCATCCTTGACCGCTGGCTATGTCCCTTCCGTCTTCAAGAGGGCGAGAGTTGCACCCCTCCTCAAAAAAACTACACTCGATCCCTCCAATGTCAACAACTACAGACCAGTATCCCTTCTTTCTTTTCTCTCCAAAACTCTTGAGCGTGCTGTCTCTAGCCAACTCTCCTGCAATCTCTCTCAGAATGACCTTCTTGATCCTAACCAGTCAGGTTTCAAGACTGGTCATTCAACTGAGACTGCTCTTCTCTGTGTCACGGAGGCTCTCCGCACTGCCAAAGCTAACTCTCTCCTCTGCTCTTATCCTTCTAGACCTATCTGCTGCCTTTGATACTGTGAACCATCAGATCCTCCTCTCCACCCTCTCCGAGTTGGGCATCTCCGGCGCTGCTCACTCTTGGATTGCGTCCTACCTGACAGGTCGCTCCTACCAGGTGGCGTGGCGAGAATCTGTCTCTGCACCACGTGCTCTCACCACTGGTGTCCCCCAGGGCTCAGTTCTAGGCCCTCTCCTATTTTCTCTATACACCAAGTCACTTGGCTCTTTCATAATCTCACATGGTCTCTCCTATCATTGCTATGCAGACGACACACAATTAATTTTCTCCTTTCCCCCTTCTGATAACCAGGTGGCGAATCGCGTCTCTGCATGTCTGGCAGACATATCAGTGTGGATGTCGGATCACCACCTCAAGCTGAGACGGAGCTGCTCTTCCTCCCGGGGAAGGACTGCCCGCTCCATGATCTCGCCATCACAGTTGACAACTCCATTGTGTCCTCCTCCCAGAGTGCAAAGAACCTTGGCGTGACCCTGGACAACACCCTGCCGTTCTCTGCTTACATCAAAGCGGTGAACCGATCCTGCAGGTTCATGCTCTACAACATTCGCAGAGTACGACCCTACCTTACACAGAAAGCGGCACAGGTCCTAATCCAGGCACTTGTCATCTCCCGTCTGGATTACTGCAACTCGCTGTTGGCTGGGCTCCCTGCCTGTGCCATTAAATCCCTGCAACTTATCCAGAACGCTGCAGCCCGTCTGGTGTTCAACCTTCCCAAGTTCTCTCACGTCACCCCGCTCCTCCGCACACTCCACTGGCTTCCAGTTTAAGCTTGCATCTACTACAAAACCATTGTGCTTGCCTACGGAGCTGTGAGGGGAACGGCACCTCCTTACCTTCAGGTTCTGATCAGACCCTACACCCAAACGAGGGCAATACGTTCATCCACCTCTGGCCTGCTAGCCCCCCTACCTCTACGGAAGCTCAGTTCCTGCTCAGCCCAGTCAAAGCTATTCGCTGCTCTGGCACCCTAATGGTGGAACAAGCTCCCCCACGACGCCAGGACAGCGGAGTCACTGACCACCTTCCGGAGACACTTGAAACCCTACCTCTTTAAGGAATACCTGGAATAGTATAATAGTAATCCTTCTACCCCCCCCTTTACTACCACTTTGTTTTGTCTAAACTAACACCTGACTTATTTCACCTGCTAGCACTGACTTGTTTAAAGAAATGTACTTACTGTGATCGAGATGTAGTTGTCCCTGATTGCACTGACTTTGCTCACAGCTGCTTGTTTGATGAACTGTACTTACTGTGATCAAGATGTGGTTGTCCCACTGGCTTTCCTAAGTTGAATGCACCAATTTGTAAGTCGCTCTGGATAAGAGTGTCTGCTAAATGACTTAAATGTAAAAAAATTCTAAATGTAGTGATGCGCGGCATACGCCTAGTTTCCTGAAACGATTCACAACTGTGTGTGTGTATGTTGACTAGCCCATGCAAGCATGGGCATTTGGGAGGTGGGATACTTGACTACTGGACTGTATGAATGTTGGCCTGTATGATGACTGGCCCTTGGGGACGGAGAGCCACATTATTTGAGTGAGGAAATCAGGAGGCTGCTTGTTGTTTACTGTACCTCACGTGGATGAATGTCAGGGGGCTTGTGCTTGTTTGCTGGACCGTACAAGTGTTTATGTTTGAAGGTGAGAGCTTTGTTTTGGACCTGTACGAGTGTTGGTCCGGGGAATATAGCAGTTCAATGGCCTGTCACAAGAGAGAGATCCAGAGTGAGATACAGAGCGGCAAACAGTGAGAGAGAGAGACAGTAAAAAAGAAAGAAAGAGAGAAAGACAAATACAGAGAGAGAGAGAGAGAGAGAGAGAGAGAGAGAGAGAGAGAGAGAGAGAAAGAGAAAGAGATAAAGAATATACACTGCTCAAAAAAATAAAGGGAACACTTAAACAACACAATGTAAATCCAAGTCAATCACACTTCTGTGAAATCAAACTGTCCACTTAGGAAGCAACACTGATTGACGATACATTTCACATGCTGTTGTGCAAATGGAATAGACAACAGGTGGAAATTATAGTCAATTAGCAAGACACCCCCAATAAAGGACTGGTTTTGCAGGTGGTGACCACAGACCACTTCTCAGTTCCTATGCTTCCTGGCTGATGTTTTGGTCACTTTTGAATGCTGGCAGGGCTTTCACTCTAGTGGTAGCATGAGACGGAGTCTACAACCCACACAAGTGGCTCAGGTAGTGCAGCTCATCCAGGATGGCACATCAATGCGAGCTGTGGCAAGAAGGTTTGCTGTGTCTGTCAGCGTAGTGTCCAGAGCATGGAGGCGCTACCAGGAGACAGGCCAGTACATCAGGAGACGTGGAGGAGGCCGTAGGAGGGCAACAACCCAGCAGCAGGACTGCTACCTCCGCCTTTGTGCAAGGAGGAGCAGGAGGAGCACTGCCAGAGCCCTGCAAAATGACCTCCAGCAGGCCACAAATGTGCATGTGTCTGCTCAAACGGTCAGAAAAAGACTTCATGAGGGTGGTATGAGGGCCCGACGTCCACAGGTGGGGGTTGTGCTTACAGCCCAACACCGTGCAGGACGTTTGGCATTTGCCAGAGAACACCAAGATTGGCAAATTCGCCACTGGCGCCCTGTGCTCTTCACAGATGAAAGCAAGTTCACACTGAGCACGTGACAGACGTGACAGTGTCTGGAGACGCCGTGGAGAACGTTCTGCTGCCTGCAACATCCTCCAGCATGACCGGTTTGGCGGTGGGTCAGTCATGGTGTGGGGTGGCATTTCTCTGGGGGGCCGCACAGCCCTCCATGTGCTCGCCAGAGGTAGCCTGACTGCCATTAGGTAACGAGATGAGATCCTCAGACCCCTTGTGAGACCATATGCTGGTGCGGTTGGCCCTGGGTTCCTCCTAATGCAAGACAATGCTAGACCTCATGTGGCTGGAGTGTGTCAGCAGTTCCTGCAAGAGGAAGGCATTGATGCTATGGACTGGCCCGCCCGTTCCCCAGACCTGAATCCAATTGAGCACATCTGGGACATCATGTCTCGCTCCATCCACCAACGCCACGTTGCACCACAGACTGTCCAGGAGTTGGTGGATGCTTTAGTCCAGGTCTGGGAGGAGATCCCTCAGGAGACCATCCGCCACCTCATCAGGAGCATGCCCAGGCGTTGTAGGGAGGTCATACAGGCACGTGGAGGCCACACACACTACTGAGCCTCATTTTGACTTGTTTTAAGGACATTACATCAAAGTTGGATCAGCCTGTAGTGTGGTTTTCCACTTTAATTTTGAGGGTGACTCCAAATCCAGACCTCCATGGGTTGATACATTTGATTTCCATTGATAATTTTTGTGTGATTTTGTTGTCAGCTCATTCAACTATGTAAAGAAAAAAGTATTTAATAAGATTATTTCATTCATTCAGATCTAGGATGTGTTATTTTAGAGTTCCCTTTCTTTTTTTGAGCAGTGTATATTTGGTACATTCTCCATGCCAATAAAGCCTTTTGAATTTAATTTAGTTGAGAGAAAGAGTGGGAGAGAGGATGGACCATTTTGACAAATAAGAAGAAGATGCTGAAACGTTGGTGGTTTACCCAATAAATTACTGGGAGTTTACAGTGGGGAAAAAAAGTGTTTAGTCAGCCACCAATTGTGCAAGTTCTCCCACTTAAAAAGATGATAGAGGCCTGTAATTTTCATCATAGGTACACTATGACAGACAAATTGAGGAAAAAAAATCCAGAAAATCACATTGTAGGATTCTTAATGAATTTATTTGCAAATTATGGTGGAAAATAAGTATTTGGTCACCTACAAACAAGCAAGATTTCTGGCTCTCACAGACCTGTAACTTCTTCTTTAAGAGGCTCCTCTGTCCTCCACTCGTTACCTGTATTAATGCCACATGTTTGAACTTGTTATCAGTATAAAAGACACCTGTCCACAACCTCAAACAGTCACACTCCAAACTCCACTATGGCCAAGACCAAAGAGCTGTCAAAGGACACCAGAAACAAAATTGTAGACCTGCACCAGGCTGGGAAGACGGAATCTGCAATAGGTAAGCAGCTTAGTTTGAAGAAATCAACTGTGGGAGCAATTATTAGGAAATGGAAGACATACAAGACCACTGATAATCTCCCTCGATCTGGGGCTCCACGCAAGATCTCACCCCGTGGGGTCAAAATGATCACAAGAACAGTGAGCAAAAATCCCAGAACTACACGCGGGGACCTAGTGAATGACCTGCAGAAAGCTGGGACCAAAGCCTACCATCAGTAACACACTACGCCGCCAGGGACTCAAATCCTGCAGTGCAAGACGTGTCCCCCTGCTTAAGCCAGTACATGTCCAGGCCCGTCTGAAGTTTGCTAGAGTGCATTTGGATGATCCAGAAGAGGATTGGGAGAATGTCATATGGTCACATGAACCAAAATAGAACTTTTTGGTAAAAACTCGTGTTTGGAGGACAAAGAATGCTGAGTTGCATCCAAAGAACACCATACCTACTGTGAAGCATGGGGGTGGAAACATCATGCTTTGGGGCTGTTTTTCTGCAAAGAGACCAGGACGACTGATCCGTGTAAAGGAAAGAATGAATGGGGCCATGTATCGTGAGATTTTGAGTGAAACCTCCTTCCATCAGCAAGGGCATTGAAGATGAAATGTGGCTGGGTCTTTCAGCATGACAATGATCCCAAACACACCGCCCGGGCAACGAAGGAGTGGCTTCGTAAGAAGCATTTCAAGGTCCTGGAGTGGCATAGCAAGTCTCCAGATCTCAACCCCATAGAAAATCTTTGGAGGGAGTTGAAAGTCTGTGTTGCCCAGCGACAGCCCCAAAACATCACTGCTCTAGAGGAGATCTGCATGGAGGAATGGGCCAAAATACCAGCAACAGTGTGTGAAAATCTTTTGAAGACTTACAGAAAACGTTTGACCTGTGTCATTGCCAACAAAGGGTATATAACAAAGTATTGAGAAACTTTTGTTATTGACCAAATACTTATTTTCCACCATAATTTGCAAATAAATTCATAAAAAATCCTACAATGTGTTTTTCTGGATTTTTTTTCTCAATT
This sequence comes from Coregonus clupeaformis, assembly GCF_020615455.1. NCBI lineage: Eukaryota > Metazoa > Chordata > Actinopteri > Salmoniformes > Salmonidae > Coregonus > Coregonus clupeaformis. The sequence continues at coordinate 24,564,458 of NC_059195.1, forward strand.
TGTCTGTCATAGTTGACGTGTACCTATGATGAAAATTACAGGCCTCTCTCATCTTTTTAAGTGGGAGAACTTGCACAATTGGTGGCTGACTAAATACTTTTCCCCCCCACTGTATATACAGTACCAGTCAAAAGATTGGACACACCTGCTCATTCAAGGGTTTTTCTTTATTTTTACTATTTTCTACATTGTAGAATAATAGTGAAGACATCAAAACTATGAAATAACACATATGGAATCATGTAGTAACAAAAAAAGTGTTAAACAAATCAAATAGCCACCCTTTGCCTTGATGACAGCTTTGCAAATTCTTGGCATTCTCTCAACCAGCTTCATGAGGTAGTCACCTGGAATGCATTTCAATTAACAGATCTTAAAAGTTAATTGGTGGAATTTATTTCCTTCTTAATGCGTTTGAGCCAATCAGTTGTGTTGTGAAAAGCTAGGGGGGTATACAGAAGATAGCCCTATTTGGTAAAATACCAAATCCATATTATGGCAAGAACATCTCAAATAAGCAAAGAGAAACAACAGTTCATCATTACTTGAAGACATGAAGGTCAGTCAATACTGAATATTTCAAGAACTTTGAAAGTTTCTTCAAGTGCAGTCACAAAAACCATGAAGCGCTATGATGAAACTGGCTTTCTTGAGGACCGCCACAGGAATGGAAGACCCAGATTTACCTCTGCTGCTGAGGATACGTTCATTACAGTTACCAGCCTCAGAAATTGCAGCCCAAATAAATGCTTCACAGAGTTCAAGTAACAGACACATCTCAACATCAACTGTTCAGGGGGGACTGTGTGAATCAGGCCTTCATGGTCGAACTGCTGCAAAGAAACCACTACTAAAGGACACCAATAAGAAGAAGAGACCGGCTTGAGCCAAGAAACGCGAGTGATGGACATTAGACGGGTGGACATTTGTCCTTTTGTCTGGAGTCCAAATTGGAGATTTTTGGTTCAAACCGCCATGTCTTTGTGAGACGCGGTGTGGGTGAACGGATGATCTCTGCATGTGTAGTTCCCACCGTAAAGCATGGAGGAGGAGGTGTTATGGTGTGGGGGTGCTTTGCTGGTGACACTGTCTGTGATTTATTTAGAATTCAAGGCACACTTAACCAGCATAGCTACCACAGCATTCTGCAGCGATACGCCATCCCATCTGGTTTGGGCTTAGTGAGGCTATCATTTGTTTTTCAACAGGACAATGACCCAACACACCTACAGGCTGTGTAAGGGCTATTTTACCAAGAAGGAGAGTGATGGAGTGCTGCATCAGATGACCTGGCATCCACAATCCCCCGACCTCAACCCAATTGAGATGTTTTGGGATGAGTCGGACGGCAGAGTGAAGGAAAAGCAGCCAACAAGTACTCAGCATATGTGGGAACTCCTTCAAGACTGTTGGAAAAGCATTCCAGGTGAAGCTGGTTGAGAGAATGCCAAGAGTGTGCAAAGCTGTCATCAAGGCAAAGGGTGGCTATTTGAAGAATCTCAAATATAAAATATATTTGGATTTGTTTAACACTTTTTTTATTACTACATGATTCCATATGTGTTATTTCATAGTTTTGATGTCTTCATTATTATTCTACAATGTAGAAAATAGTAAAAATAAAGAAAAACCCTTGAATGAGCAGGTGTGTCCAAACTTTTGACTGGTACTGTATATAAACTCCCAGTAATTTATTGGGTAAACAACCAACGTTTCAGCATCTTCTTCTTATTTGTCAAAATGGTCCATCCTCTCTCCCACTCTTTCTCTCAATTAAATTAATACAAAAGGCTTAATTGGCATGGAGAATGTAACCATATATTGTGATGTCACGAGAGGCTACACAGCTTTCAGCGGGATTGCTCAAGTAGTGCAAGGAGACCAGGTTCAACCAAAACAAGGATTTTATTAAAGGTCTTGGGAAACTAACGAAAGTATAACACAATTCGGTTCTCTGGTGGCTCTTTAAGGGTTAACAGTTCAGGGATGTCTCTTCCACATCCAAAATCATAACTCTCCCTCGCTCAAATAACTTTTCCCCAGTCTTACTGTATTCCACGTTGCAGCTAGTGGCCAACCCAGCAAAACGTCCTTCCAAATGTCCCACACGTATTTCCACAGGTGCATATATCCAAAGGTGAGTATTTCCCAAAGGTAAGTATCTCCAAATCCTTATTCCTCATGGAAGTGGACGTGCAGCACTCTTGTCCTCCAGAGAGCCCAGCTTGGAGACCGTGTCTCTTCCCTTCAACAAACCTTCAGCTCATCAGCTCCTGATTGGTTTCAGCTGCGTGGGAAGATTGGCCATAGAGGGTTGGAGTTCCCGACCATACCAGCAGATGGAGCCATAGCTGTCTGGGTTTGCAGCCATCTCAGGGGGATGTAACGTCCCTCCAGGACACAGCCTCTCGTGACATCACACATCCCCCTCCTCGGGACCGACGTCCTCGTCGGGGTAAAGGCAGCGAAGAAGGCATCACGCCGGGAGAGGGCGTCCGCATTGCCGTGGTGCTTGCCAGCCCTGTGGACAACAGAAAAGTTAAACGGTTGCAAGTTCAAAAACCATCTGGTTACTCTACTGTTTGATTCCTTGTTCTTGGCCATCCACTGCAGAGGGGCGTGATCAGATACCACCATGAAACGTCGGCCCAGGAGATAGAACCGAAGGGACTCCAGGGCCCAGACTACAGCCAGACATTCTTTCTCCACCGTTGAATAGTTCTTCTCTCTTGGAAGTAACTTTCTGCTTAGGTAGAGAATGGGATGTTCTTCACCGTCCTGTGCCTGGGTGAGGACAGCACCCAGACCCACCTCCGAAGCATCCGCTTGGACAATGAATTCCTTCTTGAAGTCTGGTGCCACCAGGATCGGACTGGAGCAGAGTGCTCGCTTCAGGTTGAGGAAAGCCGCCTCCGCCGCAGGGTTCCACTTCACCATTCGTGAGTGGCGTTTGGTCGTCAGCTCCGTCAACGGTGCAGCTATGGTAGCAAAATCTGCAATAAAGCGTCTATAGTAGCCAGCGAGGCCCCAAAAATGACCTTACTTGCTTCTTGTTGATGGGCTGCGGCCAGTCCTGTATGGCCCGCAGTTTGGCTTCCTGTGGTTTGACCAACCCCCGCCCAATGGTGTACCCCAGGTAGTTTGTCTCACTGAAGGCCACCTTGCACTTCTTCGGGTTTGCCGTGAGCCCTGCTTCCCTGAGCGAATCCAGCACCGCTTGTACCCGGGGTAGGTGGCTGGCCCAATCCTGACTTTGTATAACAACATCATCCAAATAAGCCGCTGCGTACCTCTTGTGGGGCGCAAGGACTCGATCCATCAGGCGTTGGAACGTGGCAGGTGCCCCGTGGAGACCAAACGGAAGTCGGGTATACTGGTAGAGCCCCTCCCGGGGTGGCAAAGGCTGTCTTCTCCTTAGACGCCGGGGTCAAGGGCACCTGCCAGTAGCCTTTTGTGAGATCAAGAGTGGTTAGGAAACGAGCATGCCCCAAGGAGTCTATTAAATCATCGACACGAGGCATTGGGTATGCATCAAATTCAGACACTTCATTCAACTTTCGATAGCCATTACAAAATCGTACTGAACCGTCTGGCTTGGGAACTAGTACGATGGGACTTGCCCAGGCACTGTGGGACTCTTCGATTACTCCCAACTCCCGCATCTTCCTTACCTCCTTCTGTATAACCACTTTACGAGCCTCTGGCACGCGGTACGGGCGCTGGTTTACCGTTCGGCCAGGCATGGTGCGGATCTCATGTTGGACCACCTCTGTGTGACCGGGAAGGGAGGAGAAGACATCCTGGTTCTGCTCCACGAGTTCCAGGGCCATCTGTTGTTGATGTGGGGACAGATTTGGACCCAGCTGAACCTCTTCTCGCGCGGTTCCTGGGTCTCTGTGGGGGTAGAGAGCTGAACAGCGCCTCTCTGGCGTGCCACTTCTTTAAAAGGTTAACATGATAAATCTGCTCAGTTTTCCTTTTATCTGGTTGCCTCACCTTGTAGTTTACTTCTCCCATGCGTTCAATGACCTCATATGGTCCTTGCCAGGTTGCCAGGAATTTGCACTCAACGGTTGGCACCAGGACCAGCACTCTGTCCCCCGGCTTAAACTCCCTGGGTTGAGCAGATCTGTTGTAGGAGGCTTGCTGTTGCCGCTGACTGGCCTCCAGGTGTTCCCGCATCATGGGATAGATGGCCTTCATTCTCTCCCTCATAGCCCCTACATGGTCGATCAGTGTCCGCTGTTGGCATGGCTGCTCCTCCCAGGCCTCCTTGGCGATGTCGAGCAGTCCTCTGGGTCTGTAGGAAAGCAAGAGCTCAAAGGGTGAAAAACCAGTAGAAGACTGAGGTACCTCTCTCACCGCAAATAATATGTATGGTAACAGCTGATCCCAGTTGCGCCCATCTTCCCCTACCGCTTTCCGCAGCATGGATTTTAGTGTTTTGTTAAAACGTTCGACTAGGCCATCTGTCTGGGGGTGGTAGACCGAGGTTCTCAGCTGTTTGATTTTCAGTAAAGCACAGAGTTCTTTCATCACCCTGGACATGAATGGAGTCCCTTGGTCCGTCAATATCTCTTTTGGGATTCCCAGACTAGTTGAGAGACGGAACAGCTCCTTGGCGATTTGTCTGGATGTAGCCTTCCTCAGCGGAATGGCCTCCGGGTACCGGGACGCATAGTCCAGAATGACCAGAATGTATTGATGTCCCCTGGCACTTTTTCGGTAAGGGCCCGACTATGTCTAATCCAATCCTCTCAAAAGGAGTTTCGATAATGGGCAAGGGAATGAGCGGGTTTCTATATGTGGGCTTTGGCGCAACCTGCTGACACTCAGGGCAACTACGGCAGTAGTTCTCTATCTCTTTGTGTACTCCTGGCCAAAAGAAACGTTGCATGATTCTTTCCTTAGTCTTCTCTACCCCCAAGTGGGCCCCTAGCGGGTGTGTGTGGGCTAGGTTGAGTACTGTGGCCCGATAGGGCTGTGGCACGAGGAGCTGTTCATGCACTTCCTCATTTTTCTTGACTATCTGATATACTAACCCCCGGTTTACTGCGAAATGGGGGTAAGTAGGGGTTGTCTTATCACCTAACACTACACCTTCTAATACCTGCACATTTCTTAAGGCATTTGCAAGAGTAGGATCTTGTAATTGAGCCGTACCATACTGGCCTGTGAGAGGGGAAGCTCTTGGGTGCCTGGGACGTCTTCTTCACTGGAGAACGGAGCACTTTCCTGGGCTGCGTTCTCTTCTCCCGTATCCGGACCAGTCTCGGTGTCGGTCTGGGCACCTGCCATCCCTATCAGAGCCCGGGCGGGAGTGAGTAACTCGGAGGATTGCACCGGAGCCTTCCCAGGATGAGTCTTGCCTCTCCGTTTCCGAGGTACTCGGGTTATCCTCTCCTGAGACTCTCTCCAGAGTGGGTAAAAGGCTGGGCAGTCTCTCGTCCAATTAGGACAGGGACGGGGAGGGAATCAACCACCCCCGCCGTCGTGTGTATGGTTCCCCGTGTGCTGGTCATTGTAAGTTCAGTAATGGGGTATTCTCTGGTGTCCCCATGGACACAGGAAACTGGGAGGACTTTCCCCGGGGTCAGACACGTTGGGCCCACCAAATCCTTACGCACCAGGGTGGCCCGGCTACCAGAATCCAGTAAGGCCTCCACATCATGGTGATTCACAGTTACCGGGCAGGTGGGGGGTCGATCTGGGCCGCCATCTACGACTCCCAAGAGCGAGGCAAAACGATGTGTGGGTGCTGAGCTGGAGGACTCCGCAGTGGGCATAGGTTCATCGGCTGGTTTCCCACACTGCCATGAGATATGTCCCATCTCCCCACACCGGTAACACTGTCGAGGTTCCCCATCCTGGTGTACTCTTCTTGGACCCGCCTGGTTTCTGGCTCCCCCTGGAGCCGGGATAAGTCCTGACGCGGCGGGGTTCGAGACCTTGGGGTCCTTTCGGGAAGCATTCAGCATCTCCGCTGTGGCCTGGTACTTTTCCACAGCTTCCACGGTCAGATCAGCCGTGGTCAAGGCCTGTTGACTGATGAACCGTTTTGCCTCATAAGGCAGGGCGCGTAGGTAACGATCCACCACAACGGCCTCCACCACCGCCGCTGCTGTATTCCTCTGCGGATCCAGCCATTTCCTTGCGATTCGGACAAGTTCATGCATCTGCGCCCGAGGAGGTTGGTCTGGTTGGAAGGTCCAACTGTGAAAGCGCTGGGCCATACCAAACTTTGTGAGTCCATATCTGCTGAGGATCTCAGACTTCAGGGCATCATAGTCAGTAACCTGGTCAGGGCCCAGGTCCCGGACAGCATTCAGCGCTTCCCCGGTTAGAAAGGGGGCTAACAGACCAACCCACTGTTGCTTGGGCCAGGCTTCCCTAGTGGCCGTGGCCTCAAATGCATGCAGGTATGCCTCAATGTCATCGGTAGCTCCCATCTTAGATATAAAGTCACTTGCCTTTATTGGGCGGGTATTTTGGACCACCCTCTGTCTCTGCAACTGCAATTCCTCTGCCTTCAGAAGGTTGGCTTTCTTTTGCTCCTCCAAGAGAGCCACGTTTGCTTGCATCTGGGCTTGCTGGCCAGCAACAAGGGCTTTCAATATGTCCTCCATTTCAGTCGGCGGGGAGCCTACGGCCAACTTGGAAAACTGGGTGATCAAACCTTCGGTATCCTCCTCTGACATGCACTATTAACGCTTGAGCGTGCCTGTATTCTCCACCATCTGTGATGTCACGAGAGGCTACACAGCTTTCAGCGGGATTGCTCAAGTAGTGCAAGGAGACCAGGTTCAACCAAAACAAGGATTTTATTAAAGGTCTTGGGAAACTAACGAAAGTATAACACAATTCGGTTCTCTGGTGGCTCTTTAAGGGTTAACAGTTCAGGGATGTCTCTTCCACATCCAAAATCATAACTCTCCCTCGCTCAAATAACTTTTCCCCAGTCTTACTGTATTCCACGTTGCAGCTAGTGGCCAACCCAGCAAAACGTCCTTCCAAATGTCCCACACGTATTTCCACAGGTGCATATATCCAAAGGTGAGTATTTCCCAAAGGTAAGTATCTCCAAATCCTTATTCCTCATGGAAGTGGACGTGCAGCACTCTTGTCCTCCAGAGAGCCCAGCTTGGAGACCGTGTCTCTTCCCTTCAACAAACCTTCAGCTCATCAGCTCCTGATTGGTTTCAGCTGCGTGGGAAGATTGGCCATAGAGGGTTGGAGTTCCCGACCATACCAGCAGATGGAGCCATAGCTGTCTGGGTTTGCAGCCATCTCAGGGGGATGTAACGTCCCTCCAGGACACAGCCTCTCGTGACATCACAATATATATATATATATATATATATATTTCTCTCTCTCTCTCTCTCTCTCTCTCTCACTGTATGTGTCCTTCTCTTTTACTGTCTCTCTCTCTCACTGTCTGCCGCTCTATAGCTCACTCTTGATCTCTCTCTTGTGACAGGCCATTGACAGGCCAAAATAGTAAAAATAAAGAAAAACCCTTGAATGAGTAGGTGTGTCCAAACTTTTGACTGGTACTGTAAATAGAGTGTGCAACTCTATTTATTTGTATGACAAATAAATGGGTAGCAGTCCCTGGCCCATCCCACCCGTCCCATGATCCCTGGGCAATAATTATCAGAAGAGATCAGTTGTCGATTCTTCTTGACAGCAACCCTGCCCCAGGCCCTTCCTGCTTTTACCCACCCAGCACGGGAAGCATTGACCGGATGCTCGGAGTAGATGGAAATAGAACAAGAAACAGGGCACCCACTTTGAAACAAACAAGCTATTGGATTTAGGGGATACCACCTCCTCCCCGTCCCTTTCTACTCTGACGAGTCCATATTGTCATTCAGTCGCAGCACACAGCAGTATATATGTGGTTTACAATGATAGTTTGATGTGGTACGGGGTGATGGTTTGACGTTTGAAAATGGTTAACTGGCATTATGTAAGGCAAGCCCTAGCATTGTTTTTTTTAACAGGACATAACTTTCATTAATTGCTATTCCAAGCAAATGAAACTGTTCCACCTGACCATTCACTTGTTTGACTTGTTCAGCAGAGTCTTGTCACAGCAGGGTTAAAACATCCAGGATGTAGCACTGCATTTGAATCTAGTAGTATAGCATTCATGATAACCATTTGAAATGTTGACAGAGATTTGTCTTGTCTTGCCCATGGCAATGTGAGTTCCATTGCCCCACTGAGAGTGTACTTGTTCATTCACTGAGAGTAACATGGCTGATGTGGGTTACCAGTGACCCTGTTTGACAATGCTATAGAGCAGGGTTGTGATGTGGACTACTAGTGACCATGCTTGACAATGCTATAGAGCAGGGTTGCTTTGAAGCTTCACAAACTGGTGCTTATGTTCAGAATGCCTCTAAGCAAGTGAAACACATGCACATGCTCACACATGCACGCACGCACGCACGCACACACACACACACACACACACACACACACACTGTAAACACAGGTTTGAGGAAAGGTCAGTGTTCAGCTCAGGTACCCGTTGTGGGCGAAGAGTGACAGGCCATTAGAAATAATCACAGTTTCCATGGAGACCTGTGCTGGAGATTACTCCAAAGCGGAGTACCATGCTGTGCAACAGCAGTATGCCTACTGTTTGTCTGTATGTGACTGTGCCTCTGTGTCTGTGTTACGGAATGATAATTTTCTCAGATGTGTGGATGTTTTTTGAGAGAAGAAGAGAGCAATCACTTCAATGTTTTCCTCTTGAGCCTCTGATTCAGCCTTGACTCTGCTCTTGCTGCCTGCCCTCACCCCACCAGCATGCCCTGCCACAGCCAAGCGTCCATCCCAGGATCAATGGACAGCCAACGTCACGGAAACGGGTGGATTGGCCCAATAGATTAGAGGGAGGTCTGAAAAAAAGTGGATCCGTTTGTATCAGTATTTCCTTTTGGAATGACAGCTCGAGCCCTCTGTTACTCTTGCTGTGGGACCAGCACGGGGGGGGGGGGCTTCAGAGCTTTAAACTTCTGCCTGCTGAAGCCTGCCCTGCCTGAGGCTGTACCGCTAACTCTACTACCGACACCACTTACACCTCTGTCTGCGCCGATGGGAGGATAGCAGCAGTGTGACATTTCTCTTCCGCTTTTGATATGTATTGGGGCAAAGTATAAGGACGCTGAGAAGATAAATATCTGTTTTTAGTCTTTTTTTGTCTGACCTTTTCTCCACACTTTTTCCCTCGTTTCCATTCTTAGAACTCCAAAGGGAATCCTCACATGGTATAGTGGATTTCCAGTGACAACAGCTAGTCCAGAATAGGACCTATAGAATCAACTCTGGGGCAGCCAGCGAGAAAACGCCTGACAAAAAACATATTAAAAAACCTCACCTGAACTCATAGTAGTCTGCAAAGTGGACATAGCCTTTTGGTAACCAGCAGCCACTACACCAGCTTTGCTTGTGCTCCAGCTCCTGTTCCTGACGAATAACACAGAAGACGCCCAGGCTTGGCTGACAGCTAACACCAACCCCTCGGCGAGAGACGGCAGGCGAGAGAACGCCAGAACCCTGGATGAGCAGGGCGCCCACCTGGAGCAGGGTGGGGAGGAGGCACCACAGACACCGGCGCCGACCCAGGAGATGACAGACCCCGTGGGGCAAGAGAACAAGGGACCACCAGCCCCCTCTTCGGAGGAGGTGGTTGGAGACAAACATCCCTATTCAGAAGGGACCAACACCAAGGCAACCACCAACGTTCACCGACCAGGGACCTTGGGCACCTCACCCCGGTGTCCCCCTGTGCTCCTCCGGCATAGCGAGGGAGCAGAGGTTGTGCACCGCGCCTCTCAGTTCAACATGGAGGGCTTGGAAGACTTTGAGGAGTTTGTTTTTGATTTCGACGACTATGACCTGCTGGAGTCCATCCATGACCACCTGGGGTCCCCTGAGGACCCAGACCCCCTGGAGCCCATCCGTAAGTACCAGGGCTCCCACCTCCCAGAGGGAAGCAGTGTGTGGCCATGGAAGAATGGACAACACTTCACAACAAATTCCCCAGTGTTGAAAGTGTGGACCCTTATAGACACTGAACAGTGTTGAATTAACACACTGCTTAGTGCATGTTGCATTCATACATTTCCAGTCCTATGGACTTCACCGAGTGAGATCCTAAGTGAATATGTTATCATAACCATGTAATTATTTAACCCATTACGTATTTAACCCACTCATATGTATTTTATAAGGCCTTATTTTGAGGGCTTACAATAAAAAACTACTGGGTTGTTTGGATGACCCAACTGCTGGGTTGCAGGCATTTTTAAAAAGAGCAAGGTTGGTTTGTTGAGGCTGGGTTATTGAGATATGACCAAGCGGGTCAGATCAGAAGACTGGAGGCTTGGCTTAGTAGGGGTGTGGATTTCAGGAAGTAATTTTTAGCCACCTGTGAGAGTAAATGTCATTCCGGTTCATCGGTTCTGTTGAATTGTTATGACATGTTATGGTCAAACACTAACTCTACTGTAGCTTTAATGAAGCTTACAGAAATGTATTGTTAAATTAACCGAATGGCGCAGTGGTCTACGGCACTGCATCGCAGTGCTAGCTGTGCCACCAGAGATCCTGGTTCGAATCCAGCCTCTGTCGTAGCTGGCCGCGACCGGGAGACCCATGGGGCGGTGCACAATTGGCCCAGCGTCGTCCAGGTTAGGGGAGGGAATGTCTGGCAGGGATGTAGCTCAGTTGGTAGAGCATGGCATTGCAACGCCAGGGTTGTGGGTTCGTTTCCCATGGGGGGCCAGTATGAAAAAAATAATAAGGTTTTGTTTGAACTGTGGTTATGTTACACTAATGTTTAGAGTTTAGGCCCTCAAAATAATGAAATACATTAATGTTTGTATTGTGTTATATAATTTTATTTTAATGATAACATATACGCTCAGGATCTCACTTGGTGAAGTTCTGAGGACTGAAAATGGCTGAATGCAACAACCATGTCTCTGTCACTAACAAATACAGTCATGGGTGGTAACTCTACAATTCACTTGAAATGCTCTCTGCAAAACAAGGCTTTACACCAAGCAGTGTGTTAAAGGTCATGAAGAGTCAAAATCATGTTTGTCATGACATTTTATGATATTTGGATGAAACCAGATCAATGTATGATGACCAAAGTATGAAAAATGACTGTTACTTCTACATTGATAAAGTTTGATCATAAAGTTGCTGGTCCCCTCCCCCATGTGAAACACTTGGATTCAGGAGGCTGGATTATTATTATCATTTTAATACACCAGTGGTAACATGATATTCTCTTACCAAATTTAAATAAGTACTGGCTTGTAACCAACATTGGCGAAGGCGTATTTGCGGAGAGGCGTGGTTTATATAGCTAGATAGCTACTCTACTGGTGCAATCATTTGAATGTAGGTGTCAGCAAATATAATTAAAAGTTTAAACTATTCATTCATGGCAAAGATACTTATATGTCTCCCCTTTCATCTGTGTCTGGTGTTAGCTAGTTACTGGCTAGCTAGGTCTTCAGCCAGCATGGAACAAAAAGGGGGGAAGGTCGTTCAAAACTCTGATGCAGTTGTCATGTCAACATATCCGTCAGTGCTGCTGTGAACCACATCACAACAGACATGCCAAATGGGAGGTGTAAAAGAATTGACATAATTTATGCAATTGTAATATTGTTTGAGTTGCTTTGTGTATCGCCAGATTCTCATGAGATGATTTTACTGCAACGCTGCGCACTGCATCCAAGTTTCTTAACATAAGCATTTCAAAGAGCTGTCAGTAAAGGCGAGCTCATTAATATAAGATCCCTGCCCACTCAGCCTCTTTTCAAGCTTCCTGTTAGTTAGCCATGAGAGAAAAAATAATTTTTCAAAAAAACAACAACATTTCTATCACCCAAAAATATTATGGATGATATTTTAGTCACTCAAAAGGCTATTTTACATGGGAATCAGAATAACTGTTTGGGACCTTTAATTTAACACTGTTCCATTGGTCTATACAGGTCAATATTTTAGTCACTCAAAAGGCTATTTTACATGGGAATCAGAATAACTGTTTGGGACCTTTAATTTAACACTGTTCCATTGGTCTATACAGGTCAACACTTTCAGTGTTAATTTAACACTCAGAATTTGCTGTGTTGGTATTATGTTGACCTTGTTTTAGGCTATGATAACTGTGTAACATACTGTAACATACAGTTGAAGTCGGAAGTTTACATACACTTAGGTTGGAGTCATTCAAACTCGTTTTTCAACCACTCCACAAATGTCTTGTTAACAAACTATAGTTTTGGCAAGTCGGTTAGGACATCTACTTTGTGCATGACACAAGTAATTTTTCCAACAATTGTTTAGAGACGGATTATTTCACTTATAATTCACTGTATCACAATTCCAGTGGGTCAGAAGTTACATACACTAAGTTGTGTGACTGTGGCTTTAAACAGCTTGGAAAATTCCAGAAAATGATGTCATGGCTATAGAAGCTTCTGATAGGCTAATTGACATCATTTTAGTCAATTGGAGGTGTACCTGTGGATGTATTTCAAGGCCTACCTTCAAACTCAGTGCCTCTTTGCTTGACATCATTGGAAAATCAAAATAAATCAGCCAAGACCTCAGAGAAAAACTGTACATACAGTTGAAGTCGGAAGTTTACATACACCTTAGCCAAATACATTTAAACTCAGTTTTTCACAATTCCTGACATTTAATCCTAGTAACAATTCCCTAGGGGTCTTAGGTCAGTTAGGATCACCACTGTATTTTAAGAATGTGAAATGTCAGAATAATAGTAGAGAGAATGATTTATTTCAGCTTTTATTTCTTTCATCACATTCCCAGTGGGGTCAGAAGTTTACATACACTCAATTAGTATTTGGTAGCATTGCCTTTAAATTGATTAACTTGGGTCAAACGTTTCGGGTAGCCTTCCCCAAGCTTCTCACAATAAGTTGGGTGAATTTTGTCCCATTCCTCCTGACAGAGCTGGTGTAACTGAGTCAGGTTTGTAGGCCTCCTTGCTCGCACACGCTTTTTCAGTTCTGCCCACAAATGTTCTATAGGATTGAGGTCAGGGCTTTGTGATGGCCACTCCAATACCTTGACTTTGTTGTCCTTCAGCCATTTTGCCACAACTTTGGAAGTATGCTTGGGGTCATTGTCCATATGGAAGACCCATTTGCGACCAAGCTTTAACTTCCTGACTGATGTCTTGAGATGTTGCTTCAATATATCCACATAATTTTCCTTCCTCATGATGCCATCTATTTTGTGAAGTGCACCAGTCCCTCCTGCAGCAAAGCACCCCCACAGCATGATGCTGCCACCCCCGTGCTTCACGGTTGGGATGGTGTTCTTCGGCTTGCAAGCGTTCCCCTTTTTCCTCCAAACATAATGATGGTCATTATGGCCAAACAGTTCTATTTTTGTTTCATCAGACCAGAGGACATTTCTCCAAAAAGTACGATATTTGTCCCCATGTGCAGTTGCAAACCGTAGTCTGGCTTTTTTATGGCGGTTTTGGAGCAGTGGCTTCTTCCTTGTTGTGCGGCCTTTCAGGTTATGTCAATATAGGACTCGTTTTACTGTGGATATAGATACATTTCTACCTGTTTCCTCCAGCATCTTCACAAGGTCCTTTGCTGTTGTTCTGGGATTTATTTGCGCTTTTCGCACCAAAGTACGTTCATCTCTAGGAGACAGAACGCGTCTCCTTTCCATACTAACGAATGGAGAATGTGTGTCTGAAGTGGTAGAATAGCACTCTACCCTTTTGGTGGAAAGTCCTGACATTGGTAATTGATTAGTGAGAATTCAGAGTTGTTTTTATTGATTGTATGAAGAGACAAACACAAGCTAATTACAGCCAATGCTTGGTTGGCCTGGCAGTGGAGGTGGGGAAATCAAAGCTCTCTCAAGTCCCGGGTCATGGGTGAATTGGAACCCTCTCTACCCCTCGCTGCTAAACTATTGATAGTGTGGCCCCTGTTCGGCCCTGGGCCCCTCCATTACTGGAGCGGAAAGAAATCCCATTGACAAACTATACTGTTGTTTTTATGACTGGCATTGGATTTGGACACTTCCGCAGTAGTGCTGTGAGGGTTAGCTAGGTGCTGGTCGCAATTACATTGTGGGACTGGTGTCCAGTGACGACCAGAATGGACCCAAAGAGCTCATCAGAGAGTGAAAAAGGGAGAAATAGGACAGGTATCAAGAGAGGTATCATCTGTTTTCTGGTTCATCATCTAGTTTCTTTGGTTGACTTTTGTGATGTCTCTCTGCCCCTCTGTATAGATATTACATACTGAATATACGTTACACCATCCATGGGGTACGTATAGGGGCGATAAATGGGTTACCTAAGGGATATAAACAGCTACAGAGCATTCCCAGAGATACAAAAGAGAAGGGACAAGGGTTACTAATGGGAGAGAGCCAATAGAGGAGTCACCTATTGGTCATTCACAACCACATCAAATTGCAAACCTTGCTAGTGACCGTAGCTACTGGAGGAAGCTTGTGGTCAACTGTGTTGCAGCTGAACGTTGATGATGTTGATTAATCAATATCTCACTTGTCCTGATTGGGAAAGTCACTCTGCTGCCAGGAATTGACAATATACAAGATGTATAAACCACATATACACATTATTCACTAAAAGGCAATAGAGGGGCTACAGAGAGAGCAGTGGGGGAATACAGAATGAGTTGACATGAGTTCCACACTAAGGGGCAATAGAGGATTCACAGAGGGAGAAGCTGCTTGGGGTGCTACAGAGGGCATTGGAGATACAGACACTGGTCGCTTAATATGGCAAATAATTGGGGTTACCGAGGGCATACACTATGTTCAGTACTGTGTTAGTCTGTATAAAATATTTTCCATCCAGACTGGTAATTGTAGAATCGAAAACAAAGGGAGCAGAGAGGGAGAAAAGTGGGGTTGTCGAGGGCATACTCAGTGGCACAAATAGGGCACAGAAGGGGCACAGAGGGAGAGAAGTGGGGTTATATAGGGCATAGGAGGGGGCATAGAGTGCAGATAGGGTCTGTAGAAGGGGCATTCAGAAGCTACTCAAGAGCACAGGTAATACTTTGGGAAGTTATGATGATGATGACTTGAATTAACATTTACATATAACAGTTACATGCATATTGTAGCGACCTTAACCCAACACCTATCGACCTCGCCAAGAGGTTTTGATCTTTTGACGTAACGGCTAAGATGTTGGGTTGACAGTTGTTGGACCCGTGTTCGAGTTCCATGTCGGGGATACCCCCAAATTATGCACGGGAAAGTGTTAACACCAACACTAGGGTTATTTTACTCCAATGAGTGTTAATTCAACACTTACAGAGTTAATTATTATGTTTAGAGTGTAGGGCCTCAGGAAATACATTGTAATATGTTAAATAATATGATTTTAATGACAACATTCACTTAGGATTGCACTTGGTGAAATTCATTGGACTGAACATTGATGAATGCAACAAGCATGTCTCTGTCGCTAACAAATTCAGTCATGGGTGGTAACTCTACAATTTACTTGAAAGGCACTCTGGGAAATATGCAAATAAAGCTTTAGTTCAACACTGTTCAGTGTCTATATGGGTCCACATTTTCATTTTTCATTTAACACTGGGGAATTTGATGTGCACTTTACAAGCAGCAGAATAACTTTTATTTAGTTAGCAAAGCTCAGAGTGAGTCCAGCCAAAGGGCATCTCTGCCAGTTCAATACCAAGTTATCCCTGGGAGCACTCCAAGACCTGTTAGCATAGAGCGTTTCTTATTATGATTATATTGTCTGAACAACACCACATAAAGAAGAATGAAAGAATAGGATGGAAGGATGAACTTGGGGTCAGAGGGATGGAGGATGAGAGAGGGAACAAAACAACTTGTCTCCTACACTTTGTTTATGGTACACTCTGTGGTGGGTGTGACTACAACACAACACAAAGCAGCTGAGGCCTAGAGGTGGTCTGGCCTTCTCCCCAGAGTGTCTGCAAAACCAGCCCTTTGATTGGCAGTGTAACTAGCATCTACCCACACACACACACGCATGCACACACACACACGCACACACACACCCTTGTCCTTAGAGCGCCATCTTCCTCGTTCCACTCCCATCGCCAGGCCCCGCTCCTAGGGAGTAGACAGCATCAATTACGCGAAATTCAATAAAATATGGTTTGTGGCCTGAAGAACTTCAAATTGAATCAGGCTTTTTTAGCCTCTGAAGGTCTGTGGTGGGCGAAAAAACACCCAACATAACGACCCCTGTCTGTTTGCCTAGCTGGGGACCGATCCTCTGTTACCCCATGTACCTATTGCGTGCCTAATTTAAATTTTCTCTTTATTTCCCATGGAAAATTTAAAGGGGCAATCGACAATCATGATATGTACCCATTGATTCTTGAAGTACCCCGACAGAACCCCAAATATAAGCTTGTTTTGCTCCAATGTTTGTAAGCAAAGTAAATGTAAATAAACACTATAGCCTCAAAACATGAATTTGAGATTGGTTACATTTCTCCAGCCCCATTCCTCAGCTTTTTACTGAAACAGGGGCAGGGAGTACGCTTTGTTATTGTTTCAACTGCTATTGCGCCTTTAATAAACATCAATAATCAGATTAATGTATTATTCTCTGTCATAAAACATAGCTCCCCCATAGAGACAGTACTCAGCCAGTATTTTGCCTAGTACACACAGGTTGTATAACACATTTGACATAAGAGTTGTGATACCTGCACAACATTTTTTTGACACCACACAACGGTTGTGTTGTGCAGACAAATAAAAACAAATGGCAAATGCGTCATACAACCTGAGTGTGTACTATACTAGGCCTTTGTGTGAACACAGTTTACCTTTTCTGCAGCTGACCTCCCAGTGTCGTTAACAATAGCTCCTGTTGTTGTGCTTTAAGGTCACCGGTTCGAGGACAACCCTGGGGTGAGGCGTCACCTGGTGAAGAAGTCCTCTCGATGCCAGCTCCTCCAGAACACCAACAGCTCTTCGCAACTGTCCAGCGTGAAGAAGAAGAGGACGGCTGACAAGAAGACCCATGAGGTGAGAGATCAAACTCCACGGCACCAGTTGATTGGTTAATTGATTGATTGGAAATATTAAATCATTAAAAACATATGATCTTCCTAGTAATTGTTTGCTAAAGATTTTGCAGATCTAAAGCCAGGGGACTTCACTTTACAGTTGGAGTCATGACATAACCCTTCAGTCATAACCTTTAGGAGATATATTTTGAGACTGTATAATCTAATCAGTGACCTTTGGAACATATTTTCTAACTTTGTTTACTATTTCTATCAAAGTGTTATCTGAGTAGCTCCCTTGTATCCCATTTGTATGATATCATGGTCTGGCAAAGGAGGGATCGCCGTCTATTTGGTCCCTTTAATGTTCCAGGAAGGTTGAAGCTAACATTGATTCTGTTAGCTTGCTGTGTGCTCCAAGAACATTCCTTGCAGAAACATTTAATTAAGCCTCCTACAGTGCAAACGCACATATGTAAATTAGACCAAAATAAAACGTTTTCCTTTGACTTAATAAGAAAACATTCTGCTTTACTTCATAGACTTGAATAGAATTGAATTAGAATTGAATAACAACATTCACTTAGATCCCAGTCAATAGATCCAATAGATTTTCTACTTCTTTCTCAGTTCTTGGACTTAAAAAAAAAGAAAAGAAAAAGAAAGGATGAGCCATATTTGAAGTCATGGATAACTAGGTGTCTGTTTGGTCCCTATAGGTGTTTGTGGAGCTCAATGAGCTGATAGTGGATAAGAACCAGGAAATGCGCTGGAAGGAGATGGCCCGTTGGATCAAGTTTGAGGAGGATGTGGAGGAGGAGACGGACCGCTGGGGAAAACCCCACGTGGCCTCGCTTTCCTTCCGCAGCCTGCTGGAGCTCCGCAGGACCATCACACATGGTGACGCCCTCACCACACACACAAACATACAGATACACACACAGTCACAAACTTACTACTGATAAAACTTTGAAATTCCACTACAAATATGTGCCCTTCTCTCTCCCCCTGCCTTCCCCCATAAGGTGCCGTCCTGTTGGACCTGGAGCAGACCACCTTGCCTGGCATTGCCCATCTGGTGGTGGAGACCATGATCATCTCAGACCAGATCAGAGCAGAGGACCGTGCCAACGTGCTCCGCGCCCTGCTGCTCAAACACCAGTGAGTGGTCAGCTGCCCAGGCTTTTGCTCAGAGAGCTAAACCACAAAAAAATAAGACGCCACATCCTCTTATACAGTGCATTTGGAAAGTATTCAGACCCCTTCACTTTTCCCACATTTTATTACGTTACAGCCTTATTCTAAAATTGATTAAATACATTTTTTTCCTCATCAATCTACACACAATACCCCATAATGACAAAGCGAAAACAGGTTTTTTGATTTTTTTGCAAATGTATTAAAAATAAAAAACAGAAATACCTTATTTACGTAAGTATTCAGACCCTTTGCTATGAGACTCGAAATTGAGTTCACATCTCTGGAGAGACCTGAAAATAGCAGTGCAGCGACACTCCCCATCCAACCTGAGAGAACTTGAGAGGATCTGCAGAGAAGAATGGGAGAACCTCCCCAAATACAGGTGTGCCAAGCTTGTAGCATCATACCCAAGAAGACTCAAGGCTGTAATTGCTTCCAAAGGTGCTTCAACAAAGTACTGAGTAAAGGGTCTGAATACTTACGTAAATGTGATATTTCAGTTATAACATTTTTTATAAATGAGCAAAAATGTATAAAAACCTGCTTTTTGCTTTGTCATTATGTGGTATTGTGTGTAGATTGATGAGAAGAATGTGGAAAAAGTGGTCTGAATACTCTCCGAATTCACTGTATACAATATATTTGTTTATCCTCATCCCTAAGTCTCCATCAGATCTCATACAGAGAATGGAAGCCCATGGCTGTGTCCCGAATGGCAGCATATTCCATATGGCAAGGCTCTCCAACCCTGTTCCTGGAGAGCTACCGTCCTATAAATTCAGGACGGTAGCTCCAACCCTAGTCTAGGTCACCTCCAATCCTAATCTAGGTCACCTGATTCTAATAATCTGCTGTAATAATCTGCTGGTTAATAAGACAAATCAGGTTAGTTACAACTGGGGTTGGAGTGAAAACCTACAGGAGGGTAGCTCTCCAGGAACAGGGTTGGAGAGCCCTGCCCTATGTAATCCACATAGGGCTCTGTGGCTCTGGTCAAAAGTTGTTCACTATTTAAGGAGTAAGGTGCCATTTGGGATGCATATAGGGATTACAGTAAGTGATGTTGGACCTACAACCAAATGATAGAATAAGTAGTGGGAGATCAATAGTAAATAGCATTGATTATTACCCTACATAGCCCAGATAAAACATTTTTTTAAATCTCACTTGACAGAGACAGGTCAATCTCAATGTGACTTCCCTGGTTAAATAAAGGATCACACTGTTTTAAATCATCCAAACAATTTAAATCATTTCGGTCCTAGATGAAAATACTAAAGAGTATCACCCCAACGCCAATCACCCTCTTCCCCTCCAGCCTCCGTTGGTTTATCTATCCAGTCTCCAATTAGTCCTTTTGAAGTTTTTCTTGGTAAGCCCTTTTGTTGGTTTATCTATCTATTGATCTACAGTACATCACCTTGTGTTCTTTACCACCACAGCACATGTGCCCTAACAGTGCTGCTGCATTGACGGCACATGACAGAGTTCACCAAGACTTATATATGGGGAGAAAAGACTTGATGAATGTCAGCAGTCAATTTGAAATAAAGGCTGAGGGATGAGCAGCATGAGCATATGAATGAAGGATAAAGGAGGACTTTTCCTATTTGTATTTTGTTGCCTTCAATGTGGTGGCTTGCCATAGTTGAATACAACCCAGGAAGTCGCCTTAAGTTGGGACACAGGCCTCATTCCAACATACGCATGCATAAACACATGCACACTCACTCACGCACGCACACACACACACACGCACACACACCTTTCAAATTTGTGTGAACTCTCCCTTCTATCTGTCTCTGTACTCAGATTCAGTTTTCCTAGGCCCAGCTTGGTCCCTAGGCCCAGCTTGGTCCCAGCTCCCGACTCAAGCCCTCCAGTAAAGAAGAGAACAGAATGGTACCATGTTTGGCCATTAACAGTATTAACTTTGCATGGTGTCTCGAGGTACTCTGTGGTGGAACATTAATGGTTTGCAGAGACTCATCAGTCATGGTTTTCTTACTAATGTTGTGGTGTGTTCCTGGGTTTGCTTCAAGCAATCATCCATTTTTATCTTAATGGTATGCCTTTTGGATGATGGGATGAAGTAATGGATACTAGGCCTATTGCGATCAGTGTCTGAAGTTGATTGATTGTTGTGTTATATTAGTGTGTTCTTTTATACCTGTTGCTACTACGCTGCAGCCCGTCTGGTGTTCAACCTTCCCAAGTTCTCTCATGTCACCCCACTCCTCCGCACACTCCACTGGCTTCCAGTTGAGGCTCGCATCTACTACAAGACCATTGTGCTTGCCTACGGAGCTGTGAGGGGAACGGCACCTCCTTACCTTCAGGCTCTGATCAGAACAAGCTCCCCCAAGACGCCAGGACAGCGGAGTCACTGACCACCTTCCGGAGACACTTGAAACCCTACCTCTTTAAGGAATACCTGGAATAGTATAAAGTAATCCTTCTTCCCCCACACCCCATAAAAATACTTACATTTACATTTACATCATTTAGCAGACGCTCTTATCCAGAGCGACTTACAAATTGGTGCATTCAACTTATGATAGCCAGTGGGACAACCACCTTCTTTTTTTTAATGGGGGGTGGGGGAAGAAGGATTACTTTATACTATTCCAGGTATTCCTTAAAGCGGTAGGGTTTCAAGTGTCTCCGGAAGGTGGTCAGTGACTCCGCTGTCCTGGCGTCGTGGGGGAGCTTGTTCCACCATTGGGGTGCCAGAGCAGCGAATAGCTTTGACTGGGCTGAGCGGGAACTGTGCTTCCGTAGAGATAGGGGAGCTAGCAGGCCAGAGGTGGATGAACGTAGTGCCCTCGTTTGGGTGTAGGGTTTGATCAGAGACTGAAGGTAAGGAGGTGCCGTTCCCCTCACAGCTCCGTAGGCAAGCACAATGGTCTTGTAGTAGATGCGAGCCTCAACTGGAAGCCAGTGGAGTGTGCGGAGGAGTGGGGTGACATGAGAGAACTTGGGAAGGTTGAACACCAGACGGGCTGCAGCGTTCTGGATAAGTTGTAGGGGTTTAATGGCACAGGCAGGGAGCCCAGCCAACAGCGAGTTGCAGTAATCCAGACAGGAGATGACAAGTGCCTGGATTAGGACCTGTGCCGCTTTCTGTGTAAGGTAGGGTCGTACTCTGCGAATGTTGTAGAGCATGAACCTGCAGGATCGGGTCACCGCTTTGATGTTAGCGGAGAACGACAGGGTGTTGTCCAGGGTCACGCCAAGGTACTTTGCACCTCTGGGAGGAGGACACAATGGAGTTGTCAACCGTGATGGCGAGATCATGGAGCGGGCAGTCCTTCCCCGGGAGGAAGAGCAGCTCCGTCTTGCCGAGGTTCAGCTTGATGTGGTGATCCGATATCCACACTGATATGTCTGCCAGACATGCAGAGATGCAACTCTCGCTCTCTTGAAGACGGAAAGGACATGGCCAGCGGTCATGGATGAGTTGATGAGCGAGGTGAGGTAAGGGAGAAGGTCTCTGGAAATGTTCTGGAGAAGAGAGAGGGGATAGGGTCAATCAGGCAGGTTGTTGGGCAGCCGGCCGTCACAAGTCACAAGATTTCATCTGGAGAGAGAGGGGAGAAAGAAGTCAAAGCATAGGGTAGGGCAGTGTGAGCAGGACCAGCGGTGTCATTTTACTTTAGGTTGTATTTAGCCCAGACATTGTTGTCAAAACATGGGTTGTGGTTTCATCCCAGAAATGGAACCTGCCTAGTCTGTATCTTATGGCGCCAAGTGCCAACCTCCCTGTAAGCCATGTTACACCAGGGGTCAGTGACAGGTCACCTGGCAGTCTGTCACCAACCATAGAGCAAACTCTGGGCCAGATTGAACCATTGTCAACCATTTAGACAGATGCACTGTATGTGCAGCATACACACACACACACATGCACTTACACACAAACAAACACACTTGGTTGAATATATTAAACTATGTCTCTCTCTCTCTCTCTCTCTCTCTCTCTCTCTCTCTCTCTCTTCTCTCTTCTCTCTCTCTCTCTCTCTCTCTCTCTCTCTCTCTCTCTCTCTCTCTCTCTCTCTCTCTCTCTCTCTCTCTCTCTCTCTCTCTCTCTCTCACACACACACACACACACACACACACACACACACACACACACACACACACACACACAACACACAGTCATCAACACTCCGCCACCAGGCCTCGTTGCACACTCCCCATCAGTTGCAACCTTTTGGCAACATTTCCCACCATGTCACCAGCTGCTTTCCATGGGAAAAAGCTGTCTAATTGGCTGAGCCAGTCCAAGATAGGAATTTATGATGTGGAAAGAAATACATCAAGGTGGCTGTAGAATTTAGCTCATCGCTTACTCAGTCCCATTTAAAGATTCTCTGGGCGCAGCTTGAGCACAATTCGGTGTGGTGGCACACCTTGTTCTTTTGTTTTGTTGAACTATTGTGTCCAACTTGGGAGGCGGGTAACGAGACCAAACGGACCTAATGATGGAGGTTATGTCACCTCTGGACCGGAGCACGAGTGTGATCAAACTGTCTGTGTGCTGTGAGGGGCCTGGTCACACACACACACACACACACACACACACACACACACGCAAGCATGCACGCACACACACACACACACACACACACTGCTGTGTCTTGTTAAGAGGAGTACACCCAACACAATCCAGTGTGTTCCATGGAATACAAGGAAAACTCCCAGTATGTCACCCACTTGAATAGGTTGAGTCCATTTTTGATTTCCTTGAAAGAGTTTATAACATATCCTTAATAAGAGTCTTTATAACATATTCTTAATAATAGTCTTTATGACATATCCTTAATAAGAGTCTTTATAACAAATCCTTAATAAGAGTCTTTATAACATATCCCTAATAAGAGTCTTTATAGCATATGCTTAATGAGAGTCTTCATAAGTTATCCTTAATAAGAGTCTTAGGACGTTATGTAGAGGAAATGGAGGATTTGTTTCTTTTGATACTGACTGCATTAACTATCATCCACTTCTTGCATGGACGCAATAAATTATAGCATCGCAGTGCATAACAACCACTTTATATTGTATAGCAACCTTCATGAAGTTCCAGTCTTATTGCATGGCAACATCCTACTGTAATACAACCTTCTGTATCTCCTGCTTCCAGCCACCCCAACGACGAAAAGGAGGGCCTCTTCCATCGCAACCACTCTACTAATAGCCTTCAAGGCAGCTTCCACCGCAACCACAACCACATTCCCGACACAGCGCTGCCCCTTGTGGCCGAAGACCTTGCAGCGGTCCACCACCACCATGACAACAAAGCACCAGAGCACGACAAAGAGGTGTTTGTGAGCTTGTTTATGAGTGGTGTGGGCAAAGTGTTGCTTGTTTGTTTAGTCTTGTACACATCTATAGGCTGGAGTGGAGATGTATGTTTAAAGGCCCAATGCAGCCGTTTTTATCTCAATATCAAATCATTTCTGGATAAGAGCATCTGCTAAATAATGTAAATGTAACTATTAAATACCTTACTGTGAATGTTTTCAATTAACATGTTATTCAATTAACATGTTAAAAAAGAAACAAGAATATCTTCTTAGCAAAGGGCCATTTCTCAAGTTAAAAAAATTATAGGACTGTCTGGGAGTGGTATGAGTGGGGAGTGGAAAACTGAAAACTAGCTGTTATTGGCAGAGAGGTTTGGAACTCTCTTATTGGTCTTTTAACCTCACCAGGCAGACTAAAACTCCATCCCACCAAAACAGGCTGAAATTTCAGGCGGTCTTTTCAGCTCTAACACTAAAAGGATAATATCATAATTTTCACAATTTCACAGTATTATTACAACCTCATAGTGTGGAAATACAGTATATATAAAACACAGGAAAATCTCATATTTTGAGTGCACTGTGCCTTTTAAGCTATTGGTCCGAAACTGTTAGCTTTTTGGATCCAATTAGCATTTGATATGTGTCTGCGTCTTTGTGTCTTAGTTACAAGCCTGAATATTTGTTCAGATGGACATAATACACCTCTTCTTGGCTCAATGGCCTTGTCCATTTCCTTTGAAAACAAAAGAAGAATGGTCTGAGTAGATGATTACAAGTTCTGAGACACAGAGGATATATTGCTAAAATTCCACCTTGAAATGGAAATGCAATGCTATATGTCATATTCTATTTTTTCTCCATTGTATAGTACTGTATTTCACATACACTGAGTATGTGATATAGACTGACCAGGTGAATCCAGGTGAAAGCTATAATCCCTTTTTGATGTCACTTGTTAAATCCACTTCAATCAGTGTAGATGAAGGACAGGAGACAGGTTAAATAATGATTTTTAATGATTGAGACAACTGAGACATGGATTGTGTATGTGTACCATTCAGAGGGTGAATGGGCAAGACAAAATATTTAAGTGCCTTTGAACGGGGTATGGTAGTAGGTGCCAGGCGCACCGGTTTGTGTGTGTCAAGAGCTGCAACGCTGCTGGGTTTTTCACACTCAGCAGTTTCCCGTGTGTATAAAACATGGTGCACCACCCAAAGGACATCCAGCCAACTTGACACAACTGTGAAGTCAACATGGGCCAGCATCCCTGTGGAATGCTTTCGACATCTTATAGAGTCCATGCCCTGACGAATTGAGGCTGTTCTGAGGGCAAAAGGGTATGCAACTCAATATTAGGAAGGTGTTCCTAATGTTTTGTACACTCAGTGAATATTAGAGTGTACTAAATAATCGGAGATATGCGGCTAGTTCAGTAATGCAGCCACGGTAAAAAAAAAAAAAAACTCCCATTAGCCACTCCACATGAGATGAATTATGTTCTTAGTCAGCTTATGTTAAAACTTCTTGATGCATTAACTGTGAAACTTTAATGTTCCCAGTGGCTTGAAACGTTGGCAAATTTAAAACAGCTCATAAAAATCTAAAACTCCAGTCGTATTAAAAATATTTTAAAGTGATTTTACCATTTTGTACTTTTGTCACATTTGTGTCTGCTGATGAATGTCAGATAGACACTGTTCGACTGTTTGAAGTTCATAACAGTCTGTAAAATTGACAAATGTAGGGTTTGGACAAACTAATGCCAAGGAGAGAGCCTGTGCATGTTCTGTGACTGTCTGGCAAAGCTTTTAGTTAGCACAGGCCTTACACAGGCTTAGCATGAAATACATCCTTACGTTTACGCTTCACCTGTTAAAGATTTTCTGGTTTGTGACTTCAGAAATCACATCATCCCCCCCTGCCGACGGCTCATGACCATCAGGTTACCAAACACACAAAACTCTTAGCCAAGATTCCCAAGGACGCCGAAGCAACCGTGGTCTTAGTTGGTAAGCCCAAGGAGTATATACAGTGGGGAGAACAAGTATTTGATACACTGCCGATTTTGCAGGTTTTCCTATTTACAAAGCATGTAGAGGTCTGTAATTTTTATCATAGGTACACTTCAACTGTGAAGTTGATTTCCAGAAAATCACATTCTATGATTTTTAAGTAATTAATTTACATTTTATTGCATGACATAAGTATTTGATACATCACAAAAGCAGAACTTAATATTTGGTACAGAAACCTTTGTTTGCAATTACAGAGATCATACGTTTCCTGTAGGTCTTGACCAGATTTGCACACACTGCAGCAGGGATTTTGGCCCACTCCTCCATACAGACCTTCTCCAGATCCTTCAGGTTTCAGGGCTGTCGCTGGGCAATACGGACTTTCAGCTCCCTCCAAAGATTTTCTATTGGGTTCAGGTCTGGAGACTGGCTAGGCCACTCCAGGACCTTGAGATGCTTCTTAGTTGCCCTGGCTGTGTGTTTCGGGTCGTTGTCATGCTGGAAGACCCAGCCACGACCCATCTTCAATGCTCTTACTGAGGGATGGAGGTTGTTGGCCAAGATCTCGCGATACATGGACCCATCCATTCTCCCCTCAATACGGTGCAGTTGTCCTGTCCCCTTTGCAGAAAAGCATCCCCAAAGAATGATGTTTCCACCTCCATGCTTCACGGTTGGGATGGTGTTCTTGGGGTTGTACTCATCCTTCTTCTTCCTCCAAACACGGCGAGTGGAGTTTAGACCAAAAAGCTCTATTTTTATCTCATCAGACCACATGACCTTCTCCCATTCCTCATCTGGATCATCCAGATGGTCATTGGCAAACTTCAGACGGGCCTGGACATGCGCTGGCTTGAGCAGGGGGACCTCTGGGCTGATCCCTCACCTTCCTCATGATCATTGATGCCCCACGAGGTGAGATCTTGCATGGAGCCCCAGACCGAGGGTGATTGACCGTCATCTTGAACTTCTTCCATTTTCTAATAATTCCGCCAACAGTGTTTGCCTTCTCACCAAGCTGCTTGCCTATTGTCCTGTAGCCCATCCCAGCCTTGTGCAGGTCTACAATTTTATCCCTGATGTCCTTACACAGCTCTCTGGTCTTGGCCGTTGTGGAGAGGTTGGAGTCTGTTTGATTGAGTGTGTGGACAGGTGTCTTTTATACAAGTAACGAGTTCAAACAGGTGCAGTTAATACAGGTAATGAGTGGAGAACAGGAGGGCTTCTTAAAGAAAAACTAACAGGTCTGTGAGAGCCGGAATTCTTACTGGTTGGTAGGTGATCAAATACTTATGTCATGCAATAAAATGCAAATTAATTACTTAAAAATCATACAATGTGATTTTCTGGATTTTTGTTTTAGATTCCGTCTCTCACAGTTGAAGTGTACCTATGATAAAAATCACAGACCTCTACATGCTTTGTAAGTAGGAAAACCTGCAAAATCGGCAGTGTATCAAATACTTCTTCTCCCCACTGTATGTGTGTGTGAAGCATGCGTTTGGATGTACTGTACATTTCTTTTCAGGGCTACATTTGCCTGTGTAAATATTGTCTCTGTCCATTCACGTCAGCCCTAAGGCAGTGTGTACCAATTGTTAGCATTGATTTCATTTCTAATTGGCACAACTCACCTCTCCACTGACAGTGATAGCAGATGTGTGGTGCAATTTCTCAGGCAAAATGGCTTGCCCTGGAAACACCCATTGGATACATCCAATCCTTGCATTGTTAGCCTAGCTTGCCTTCCTTATCCCTCACCTATTACCCTTTACCTATTAGCATTAGCATTGTTTCCAAAGATCCTCAACTGTGTTTCATTCCTCAGGGTGTGTGGATTTCTTGGAGCAGCCGGCCATGGCCTTCATCAGGCTTAGTGAGGCGGTGCTGCTGGAGTCGGTCCTGGAGGTGCCGGTGCCGGTCCGTTTCCTCTTTACCCTACTCGGCCCCGCTCAGTCCAACATGGACTATCATGAGATCGGACGCTCCTTCTCCACCCTCATGTCCGACAAGGTAGCCCACCTGAAAAAAAACATATCACACAACTTTTCCCACAATTCTTCTCAGTTGTAAATGGTACAAATAGTACAAACATTTAGGGCTGGTTTCCCAGACACATATTAAAAGTCCTGGACAAAATTGAAAGTGCTTCTAAAAATCCAGGACTAGGCTTAATCTGGGTCAGTGAAATCAGCCTTTAGAGATCTTATAGACTATTGCTCATCTCTTCAAAACTTCCCCAGAACTTCCATGAGGTGGCCTACTTCGCGGACGACCGGCAGGACCTGCTGAACGGCATCAACGAGTTCCTGGACTGCAGCATCGTTATCCCCCCGTCGGATGTGGAGGGCAAGGACCTTCTAAAGACGGTAGCCTCCTTCCAGAAGCAGATGCTGCGCAAGAGGAAGGAGAGAGAGAACATTAAGAAGGGCCTGACCCACGCCAACCCCGGAACAGGCCAGGAGACCAAAGGTGATCATAATTGTATTTATTTCTTTATTTTGTTTGCAGCCCTTTGGGGTTCCCCAGGAGTAGATTGAAAAACCCAGGCATACTGTATGTGTAACCGTATGTCTGTCTGTCTGTTTCACTGCACTACAGAGGTGAGCCAGGACGAGCAGGAAGTGGAGGACCAGGAGGTGGACCCCATGAAGCGGTCGGGCATCCCCTTCGGAGGCCTCATCCATGACATCAAGCGGCGCTACCCACGCTACGCCAGTGACATCAAAGACGCCTTAGACTCACAGTGCATCGCCGCCGTCATTTTCATCTACTTCGCAGCCCTCTCGCCCACCATCACCTTCGGAGGACTGCTGGGTAAGAGAGCATGGTGGCACATATTTGTTTTCCTTCTACCTCAATGTGATTCAACGACTTTTCAGAACAAACAATGAAATGTTTGCTAGCTGTCCTAAGAGAATGTGTACTCCATAAAGTGCTAGCTAACTAAATAACCAGCTAGCTTGATAGAACACCCCATTGCTAAAAATGTTTGCGACAACATAGCTAGCTGTTTTTCCCATTTCCTTGAACCTCACTGTAGGTTTTAGATACTGATTAGTTCATTAATCTTGTACAATATTCAATACTGTACTCATTAACTAGAAAGTAGCTGTTACTGAATGAGAAGAGACATAAAGGAAGTTTAAAAACTACCGCTCAGTCAATATCCTCCTACCTTTCCAATTAAACAGGAGAGAAAACAGAGGGCATGATGGGAGTGTCTGAGCTCATCATCTCCACAGCGACCCTGGGGGTGCTGTTCTCGCTGCTGGCCGGACAGCCCCTGCTCATCATCGGATTCTCAGGTCCCCTGCTGGTGTTTGAGGAGGCCTTCTACAAGGTACCTGAAAATAAACACACTTACAGCAGGGCGATGGTAGATAAGAATCCATCCAAAAATCATGATAATTTAAAGCATTTTAAATGTGGTCTTGATAACGTTAAAAGGGTTAGATATGTGTATCTAATAGGCTAGTTCATGTTGCACAGCCCATTTGAAAACCCATTTGCCCCTGTTCTGAGCCTATTAAACATCTATTTCACTCTTCCTTTCTCACTCCCTTTCTGCCTCCCTTTCTCCCTTCCTCCCTCCCTTCATCCCTCTCTTCTTCCCTATCTCTCCGTCTCTCTCTCCCTCCCTCTTCCACCCTCAGTTCTGCCAGGCCCAGGGCTTTGAGTACTTGACTGGCCGGGTGTGGATCGGCTTCTGGCTCGTCTTCATAGTGCTGTTGATAGTAGCGGCCGAGGGCAGCTTCTTGGTCAAATACATCTCACCCTTCACCCAGGAGATCTTCGCCTTCCTCATCTCGCTCATCTTCATCTACGAGACCTTCTCGAAGCTCATCAAGGTAAAACCAATGGACAATGTTTTACATGAGGACAGTCTAAGAGGCTGTAACTTTGTTGTGCTTTAGAATAGAATAGAAAATAATAGAATAGAATAGAATAGATCAGATGTGGTATTTGGCATATAATATGGGTAGTCCAAGCCGGTCACATGGGATCAGTCCATTTGACAATGAAATGGTTGGGCCTTTTTCCTTCTTCCAGGTATTCCAGGAGCATCCTTTGATGAGAAGCTACCCGCCTGCTCTCAGCCTGCCCGGTATGGACTTCATCAACCCCACAGACCCCGGCGGCCCGGTCCTAAACCAACCCAACACAGCCCTGCTGTCTCTCGTCCTTATGCTTGGCACCTTCTTTGTGGCCTTCTTCCTCAGGAAATTGCGCAATAGTCGCTTCCTGGGCGGGAAGGTAACCTATGGCAGCCAATTTCTCAGAAACCCATCATTTGTTTTTTATGGGCTCATTTCAATCAAATGTATAGGTTTTGTTCCATGTGTTTCTGTCTTACTAATAACAATAACAATGTTATCACAAAATGCAGTATAAATATAGGCTTCCTATTTTACACCTACTGTATACAGTATAATCTATACTAGTGACCCTATGATCTGAAGAGTGTTCTGTTTTATCATGTGATCCCCCCAGGCCAGAAGAATCATCGGAGACTTTGGCATCCCCATCTCCATCCTCTTCTCTGTACTGTTGAGTTACTCCATCCCCAACACCTATACCCAGGTAACCATAACTGCCATTGCCAACTCCTACATCTATCCGTATATCTAAAAGCTCCACTACATCCCTGATAACTACAAAAACTCACATACCCGTAACATACACATTTAACATTTAAACAAAGTCACTCACTACAAACTCTCATGTTCTTACTCGTTATAACTTTGCCCTGACTGGTCTTGTTTCTGTTGCTTGTGGTTTTACAGAAGCTGAATGTACCATCTGGTTTCTCGGTCACATCTCCTGACAAGCGGGGCTGGTTCATCAGTCCGTTCGGTGACCAGAAGCCCTTCCCTTTGTGGATGATGGGGGCTTCGGTGGTGCCCGCCCTCCTCGTCTTCATCCTCATCTTCATGGAGACACAGATCACCTCGTAAGTGCTGCCTGTTGCTATGGTAACGTGTGTCACTTTAGAAGTGAAGAGAGGGTCAATTACCATGGTTATGCCAGTCACATTTGTTAGATTAGATTAGGTTGCGATGAGGACATACATGCTGGGTGGGTAACCATGGTGATATCAGTGTAGGGGTTGCTATGGAGAAACCAGTTATAGGTAGGATGGTGTTGTGGAGCAAATCTATAAACAGAGTTGGAGGTACTGCAAGTTCAACAATATCAACTCTCAATTGGCTGCAGGCTATAATGATTAACCAACGGACATGTGTTCCTTCTCTGGCATTTACCAATCAGATTGGAGTAGCGTGAAGAGTAAAGACATTACACAGTCATTACTGACTTCATATCACAGGCACAGAACCAGATACTTTGTGTGTAACAATACTCAACAAATAAGAACATGAAAATAGTGCTTCTTTCTACATGTGGTGACCTGGGCCGCATAAATGAGCTGTGTGTTTGCTTGTGTGTGTGTGAACATACTCACGTTTGTGTGTGTGATTTTGCACATATGTGTTTATACATGTATGTGTGTGCGTAAACATGCATGTGGATATATGTGTGAATATATGTATACAGGTGTGTGTGTGATTTACACCTCCCTTACCCCTTCCTTACCCCCCCTCGCTCTACTCTCCTCCCATCCCCCCATCCTAGACTAATCGTCAGCAAGAAGGAGCGTCACCTGGTCAAGGGATCGGGCTTCCACCTGGACCTGCTGCTCATTGTCACGCTGGGCGCCATGTGCCCTCTGTTAGGCCTGCCCTGGCTCACAGCCGCCACTGTGCGCTCCGTCACGCATGTCAACGCCCTTACTGTCATGAGCAAGGCCACGGCGCCTGGCGAGAAGCCTATGATCCAGGAGGTGAAGGAGCAGCGGGTGACGGGCCTGGTAGTCGCCGTGCTCGTGGGTGAGGAGGATGCTGTTTTTCTGGAAAGGGTTGGATTGGATGTAGGCCCTGGTGTGATGTGAAGGAAGGTGTCATTGATCAAAATCAATTAAAATGTATTAATAAAGCCCTTTGTACATCAGCAGATGATGTCGCAACGTGCATATACAGAAACCCAGCCTAAAACCCCAAACAGCAAGCAATGCAGTTGTAGAAGCACGGTGGCTATGAAAAACTCCCTAGAAAGGCAGGAACCTAGGAAGAAACCTAGAGCGGAACCACGCTCTGAGGGGTGGCCAGTCCTCTTCTGGCTGTGCTGGGTGGAGATTATAAGAGTACATGGCCATTAAGGCCAGATCGTTCTTCAAGATGTTCAAACGTTCATAGATGACCAGCAGGGTCAAATAATAATCACAGTGGTTGTAGAGGGTGCAACAGGTCAGCACCTCAGGAGTAAATGTCAGTTGGCTTTTCATAGCCGAGCATTCAGAGGTCGAGACAGCAGGTGCGGTAGAGAGAGAGAGGGGAGAGGGAGGGAGGGAGAGAGAGAGAGAGGGTCGAAAATAGCAGGTCCGGGACAAGTTGGCACGTCTAGTGAACAGGTCAGGGTTCCATAGCCACAGGAAAAACAGCAAAAACTGGATCAGCAGCACGACCAGGTGGACTGGGGACAGCCAGGAGGCATCATGCCAGGTAGTCCTGAGGCATGGTCCTAGGGTTCAGGTCCTCTGACAGAGAGACAGAAAGAGAGCGAGAGAGAGAGAGAATTAGAGAGAGCATACTTAACAAAGGACAGCAGATAAGACAGGAGAATTTCACCAGATACAGTTGAAGTCGGAAGTTTACATACACTTAGATTGGAGTCATTAAAACTTGTTTTTCAACCACTATACAAATGTCTTGTTAACAAACTATAGTTTTGGCAAGTCGGTTAGGACATCTACTTTGTGCATGACACAAGTAATCTTTCCAACAATTGTTTACAGACAGATTATTTCACTTATAATTCACTATATCACAATTCCAGTGGGTCAGAAGTTTATATACACTAAGTTGACTGTGCCTTTAAACAGCTTGGAAAATTCCAGAAAATGATGTCATGGCTATAGAAGCTTCTGATAGTCTAATTGACATCATCTGAGTCAATTGGAGGTGTACCTGTGGATGTATTTCAAGGCCTACCTTCAAACTCAGTGCCTCTTTGCTTGACATCATAGGTAAATCAAAATAAATCAGCCAAGACCTCAGAAAAATAATTGTAGACCTCCACAAGTCTGGTTCATCCTTGGGAGCAATTTCCAAACGCCTGAAGGTGCCACGTTCATCTGTACAAACAATAGTACGCAAGTATAAACACCATGGGACCACGCAGCCGTCATACTGCTCAGGAAGGAGACACGTTCTGTCTCCTAGAGATGAACGTACTTTGGTTTGAAAAGTGAAAATCAATCCCAGAACAACAGCAAAGGACCTTGTGAAGATGCTGGAGGAAACAGGTACAAAAGTATCTATATCCACAGTAAAACGAGTCCTATATCGACATAACCTGAAAGGCCGCTCAGCAAGGAAGAAGCCACTGCTCCAAAACCGCCATAAAAAAGCCAGACTACGGTTTGCAACTGCACATGGGGACAAAGATCGTACTTTTTGGAGAAATGTCCTCTGGTCTGATGAAACAAAAATAGAACAGTTTGGCCATAATGACCATTGTTATGTTTGGAGGAAAAAGGGGGTGGCTTGCAAGCCGAAGAACACCATCCCAAACGTTAAGCACGGGGGTGGCAGCATCATGCTGTGGGGGTGCTTTGCTGCAGGAGGGACTGGTGCACTTCACAAAATAGATGGCATCATGAGGAAGGAAAATTATGTGGATATATTGAAGCAACATCTCAAGACATCAGTCAGGAAGTTAAAGCTTGGTCGCAAATGGGTCTTCCAAATGGACAATGACCCCAAGCATACTTCCAAAGTTGTGGCAAAATGGCTTAAGGACAACAAAGTCAAGGAGTGGCCATCACAAAGCCTTGACCTCAATCCTATAGAACATTTGTGGGAGAACTGAAAAAGCGTGTGCGAGCAAGGAGGCCTACAAACCTGACTCAGTTACACCAGCTCTGTCAGGAGGAATGGGCCAAAATTCACCCATCTTATTGTGGGAAGCTTGTGGAAGGCTACCCGAAACGTTTCTCTCAAGTTAAACAATTTAAAGGCAATGCTACCAAATACTAATTGAGTGTATGTAAACTTCTGACCCACTGGGAATGTGATGAAAGAAATAAAAGCTGAAATAAATCATTCTCTACTATTATTCTGATATTTCACATTCTTAAAATAAAGTGGTGATCCTAACTGACCTAAAACATGGAATTTTTACTAGGATTAAATGTCAAGAATTGTGAAAAACTGAGTTTAAATGTATTTTTGCTAAGGTGTATGTAAACTTCCGACTTCAACTGTAGGACAGACTGACCCTAGCCTCCCGGCACATAGACTATTGCAGTATAGATAGTTGGGCTGAGACGGGGGGAGTCGGGGGACACTGGCCCTGTCCGACGATACCATCTTACAGGG
Source organism: Coregonus clupeaformis (assembly GCF_020615455.1). Taxonomy (NCBI): domain Eukaryota; kingdom Metazoa; phylum Chordata; class Actinopteri; order Salmoniformes; family Salmonidae; genus Coregonus; species Coregonus clupeaformis. The sequence continues at coordinate 24,598,513 of NC_059195.1, forward strand.
CCAACCAGGCAGGATATAACCTCACCCACTTAGCCAAAGCACAGCCCCCACACCACTTGAGGGATATCAATAGACCTCCAACTTACTACCCTGAGACAAGGCTGAGGATAGCCCACAAAGATCTCCTCCACTGCACAAGCCAGAGGGGATGCAAAACCGGACAGGAAGATCACGTCAGTGACTCAACCCACTCAAGTCGAGTATAGCGAAAAAAGCCTGGCACGACATGACGCACCCCTCCTAGGGACGGCATGGAAGAGCACTAGTAAGCCAGTGACTCAGCCCCCGTAGTAGGGTCAGAGGCAGAGAATCCCAGTGGAGAGAGAGGAGCCGGCCAGGCAGAGACAGCAAGGGCGGTTCGTCACTCCAGTGCATTGCCGTTCACCTTCACACACCTGGGTCAGACTACACTCAATCATAGGACCTACTGAAGAGATGAGTCTTCAGTAAAGACTTAAAGGTCGAGACCGAGTCTGCGTCTCTCACATGGATAGGCAGACCATTCAATAAAAATGTAGCTCTATAGGAGAAAGCCCTGCCTCCAGCTGTTTGCTTAGACATTCTAGGGACAATTAGGAGGCCTGCGTTTTGTGACCATAGCATATGTGTAGGTATGTACGGCAGGACCAAATCAGAGAGATAGGTAGGAGCAAATCCATGTAATACTTTGTCGGTTAGCATAAAACCTTGAAATCAGCCCTAGCCTTAATAGGAGGCCAGTGTAGAGAAGTTAGCAGCGGAGTAATATGATCACATTTTTGGGTTCTAGTCAAGATTCTAGCAGCTGTATGTAACACTAACTGAAGTTTATTTAGTGCTTTATCTGGGTAGCCAGACAGTAGAACATTGCAGTAGTCTAATCTAGAAGTGTCTAAAGCATGGATTCGCTTTTCTGCATCATTTTTGGACAAAAGGTTTCTGATATTTGCAATGTTACGAAGATGGAAAAAAGCTGCCCTTTAAATATTCTTGATATGTTCGTCAAAAGAGAGTTCAGGGTCCAGAGTAACACTGAGGTCCTTCACAGTTTAAGACTGTACAACCATCAAGATTAATCTTGGGTTGTCCGAGAAGTTATAGCTCATCTTTTGATAATCCTTGGTTGGGGTCTGATCAGATTATTTGTTGTGAGTGCAAACGTAATAAGATAGTGGTCCGATAGTCCAGGATTATGAGCAAAAAACATTTAGATCCACAATATTTATTCCACGGGACAAACCTAGATCCAGGGTATGACTGTTGCAATGCGTAGGTCCGGAGACATGTTGGACAAAACCCACTGAGTCGATAATGGCTCCGAAAGCCTTTTGGAGTGGGTCTGTGGACTTTTCCATGTGAATATTGAAGTCACCAAAAATTTGAATATTATCTGCCATGACTACCGATAGGAATTCAAGGAACTCAGTGAGGAACACTGTATACGGCCCAGGAGTCCTGTAAACAGTAGCTTTAAAAAGTGATTGAGTAGGCTGCATAGATTTCATGACTAGAAGCTCAAAAGACAAAAACGCAGTCATTTTTATTTTTTATTTTGTACATTTGTTGTCGTAAATGTTAGCAACATCTCCGCCTTTGCGGGATGCACGGGGGATATGGTCACTAGTGTAACCAGGAGGAGAGGCCTCATTTAACACAGTAGATAGTGGTCCATTCTGAGGCGTCTTTGAATATGGTATATTGTAAGGTGTACTGTACCGTTGAGACTCAGCAATGTAACATGGACAGCAAACTAAGAAATAGGAAAATAAACAGTTAATGAGTTGATAGAGACTATATTCTGATACCAGAGGTGTAATTTATCTGTGTATATAGCTTTCTCTATGATTAAAACTAACAGACCTTGTATTTACATTCTTGTTTGGTGTTACACCTGAACTAATCACTCGTGGACAGTCTATGTAAATATAACCAAATTCCGCATGATTTTAGTTCCGGGTTAACCGAGATTACAGATGAACTGGCTCAGCTGATCTCAATTCAACCACTCTACAGATCCCCATGCGACCTGGATCTCACACATTTGACCTTTCACCTTTGACTTGTGTTTTCCCAAGGCATGTCTATCGTGATGACGGACGTGCTCCGTAACATCCCACTGGCCGTGCTGTTCGGGATCTTCCTCTACATGGGCGTCACGTCGATCACCGGCATCCAGCTCTACGAGCGCATCACACTCATGTTCACGCCCGCCAAGCACCACCCCGACCACATATACGTGACCAAGGTGAGCCCAATAGCAGAATATGAAGGAGAGTCTACTCGACCTCTGTTTTTGTTATAGATTTGTGCCCAAGTCTGGTTTGGTATCCTGGTTTTGTTTGTTTGTTTGTGAGTTTATTTGTGCATGATGTGGGACTTAAGTGGGATTGTTTGTGTGGACTTAATTTGCAATCAAATGATAAAAGGATGAAGTTGACCCTAGACATTGATCTAATGTCAGTTTTGCGATAGGTAAGTATTTGATCCGTGTCTGGTCAGGTGCAGGCTGTCAATGTTAGTAAAAGACAGAAGGGGATCCACCCACTAGATGGAGCTCAATCCATCTAATTCTATATAACAAATTCAATAGGTAGGGTAACAACTCCTAACTCTGTGACAGGATGGGACTGAATTATGCCAGAGTCAAAGACTGTTCTATAACATGTATTTACATTGAGTTACAAAACACATTAGGAACACCTGCTCTTTTCATGACATAGACTGACCAGGTAAATCCAGGTGAAAGCTATGATCCCTTATTGATGTCACCTTGATTAAATACACTTCAATCAGTGTAGATGAAGGGGAGGGGACAGGTTAAAGAAGGATTTTTAAGCCTTGAGACAATTGAGACATGGATTGTGTATGTGTGCCATTCAGAGGGTGAATGGGCAAGACAAAAGATTTAAGTGCCTTTGAACAGAGTATGGTAGTAGGTGCCAGGTGCACCGGTTTGAGTGTGTCAAGAACTGCGACGCTGCTGGGTTTTTCACGCTCAACAGTTTCCCATGTGTATCAAGAATGGTCCACCACACAAAGGACATCCAGCCAAATTGACACAATTGTGGGAAGCATTGTAGTCAACACGCTTTCGACACCTTGTAGAGTCCATGCCCCGATTAAGGTGTTCTTAATGTTTTGTACACTCAGTGTCTGTCTATCTCGTCTCTATGAACAGTATGTGTTAATTGTCCTGCCCAGAACATTATTCCTAAACAAATTAATTTAAATAAAATAGGAATTCAATTCATTTCAATTGTGGGTAACGCTGTACTTAAAGCCTGCAGGTATGATGCATTGTAAGACTTGTCATAAGCATGTATAACCCCCCATTTTTGTGTGTGCGTGGGCCGCAGGTTAAGACGTGGCGTATGAACATGTTCACCATCATCCAGGTGGCCTGCATTGTGCTACTGTGGGTGGTCAAGTCGACGGTGGCCTCGCTCGCCTTCCCCTTCATCCTCATCATGACCGTGCCGCTCCGCCGTCTCATCCTCTCCCGGATCTTTGAGGAGCGTGAGCTCCAGGCGGTAGGTGGACATTCCTGAAATTCTCTGAATTCTGGCACAATCATCTGGTCCAGGCAACATTGGGTCACACGTTACAAGTAGTAGCACGGATGTCCTGTATTCGCAGGGAATTTGTGTTTATTTGTGAAAGGTGCATGCTATATTACACAGTACTTTAATTCAGTTAACAATACAATTTTAAAATATTTATCTCGTCGAAGTCAAGGCTCCAAACTACATGATCTAAATGAAAACAACAACATAAACAGGATGCAGGGGTCCTGGAGAACAGACTTTGACAATGACAGAATTGTGGGTTAGATTCCTGGGACCAGCCACATGTAAAATGTATGCACGCATGACTGTAAGTCACTTTGGATAAAAATGTCTGCTAAATGGCATATATTATTATTATTATATTATTGTTTCACTATATTGGCCAAAGCATCAAGACACTAATCAAATGAATCAAGATGCTGATGATATCCCAACATCTCTCGCTCTCCACAGCTCGACGGGGAAAACGAGGACTCCCCCAACTTTGACGAGGATGGTCGGGACGAGTATAATGAGATTCACATGCTTGTGTAGACGGCCCAATAGGCTCTCTCCATCTTCCAACGCCTACCAATCACGAGCAAGCTTCTTATTATGTCTGGGTAGCTGTGTCATGAAAACATTCAGATGATGGTAGGATTTTCGTCCAACAGAGATACCTTATGTATATATACTGTATATACATATATTATATATTCAAATTCTGCTGTACTTTGATCAAAAAATGCTGTAAAGGAATAACCCCACTGTTATAATTTGTTTCTGTTTTTCCTGCTACAACATTGTTTTTTCTCTCAAAGACGTCAGTAGCGCTACTGCCCTACTGTTGCTGAGCGTGTCAGGAATCCTCAAGTATGTGCCATGGACATTGCACCTTTTAAACACAGACCAATAATTCATAAACACTTGTCCCCACACAAACCCTGGACATGGGTTCTTCCCCTTCCTTTTAACGGTCAAGCTCTCTACAGGTTCCGGGCGTAAGTGCAATGACAACAACCCCAAGTACTCCAGTAGGTTGGTTTTGGGGCACCGGTGGAATGAACACTAGTTGTATGACAGCCACACTGGTTTCACTGGGAGCCAATACTCCACTGCCTCCGCAGCGTAACTGCCTTTTTACCCTTCTTCGTACTGTAGCCATTGTCAGTGGAATTTGATGACGACGTTAACCAAACAGGGAGTTCGGCATTCCCTTTTATTTATTTTCACTGTGTGCACTTGCTTTAGTTGTGTGCTCCTCACAGGATTTGTTCACCTTTGACCTTTGCGATTCACCTGCACTGCCACACCAGTTCCCTTATCCAAGAACAGAAGATACATTCGATGACCCCTCTCAATATAGTTCTCCCTGAAACTAAGATACAGTACATGAGGACTTAAATGTTCGACCTACCTATTTACTTTTGTTTTTTGTTATTTGCCAAAATTGTATGAAGCCATATTGACATGTGGGATGCATTCTAAATGCATGTTAGTTGGAGGAATTTGCAATTATTAACATTATTCAAAAACCTTTGCCACGGTCACTGGAATTATACCACAGGTATCAAAATCACTGTATAGCACCACTGTCATTGTGTACTTCCATGTTCTGTAGGCAACTGTTGGATGTGAAGGGTACTATAGCATCAGGTAAAACGAACCTTTGAAATGCAAATAGATCATTGACCATTGGTTTTGTGTCCCTGTTGTGTACACAAATCAGTCAAGGAAATATTTAAAATTATACACACAGGTGGTTCAGAAGTGATTACAGTAAATACAACTTAGCATGTGCTTAACATGTACAGTGACTGGAATGGACTCTTTACCCCAAGGTTCAAGTTTATACCCCACACAGAATGTTTGTCTGTCTGTTTAAAATGGACTACGTTATCATGAACTGTGCTGCAGAACCATAGGTTCAAATTGATACACGTGAAGTGGAGGCCATGTTTCAAATATTGAAGCATCTGCTGAATTTGAGGAAATTATTTATTATATAATATGATACTGTTATTTATTTGTATTTTATAGACCCCACTAGAGAAATGTAACATCACCTGTCTTATTGACTCTTGTACAAACACTACACTCTTAGAAAAAAGGGTTCCAAAATATAATATAACATGCCATTTAGCAGACGCTTTTATCCAAAGCGACTTACAGTCATGTGTGCATACATATTTACGTATGGGTGGTCCCGGGGATCGAACCCACTACCCTGGCGTTACAAGCGCCATGCTCTACCAATTGAGCTACAGAGGACCACAGAGGACCTTACAAAGAAAAGGGTTATTTGCGGAGGGATAGGGTTCTACCAAGAACCGTTTTGATCTGAAGATCCCTTTTTGGAAGACAAGGATTCTTTGTAAGGCAAAGGGTTCTACCTATAACCTTTAACATTCTAAGGACCATTTTTGGAGGAAAGGGTTATTTGATAATTCTTTGGAAGGCAATAAGGATTCTTTGGAAGTCAAGAAGGGTTCTTCATAGAACCATACAGTGGGGGAAAAAAGTATTTAGTCAGCCACCAATTGTGCAAGTTCTCCCACTTAAAAAGATGAGAGAGGCCTGTAATTTTCATCATAGGTACACGTCAACTATGACAGACAAATCCAGAAAATCACATTGTAGGATTTTTAATGAATTTATTTGCATATTATGGTGGAAAATAAGTATTTGGTCACCTACAAACAAGCAAGATTTCTGGCTCTCACAGACCTGTAACTTCTTCTTTAAGAGGCTCCTCTGTCCTCCACTCGTTACCTGTATTAATGGCACCTGTTTGAACTTGTTATCAGTATAAAAGACCCCTGTCCACAACCTCAAACAGTCACACTCCAAACTCCACTATGGCCAAGACCAAAGAGCTGTCAAAGGACACCAGAAACAAAATTGTAGACCTGCACCAGGCTGGGAAGACTGAATCTGCAATAGGTAAGCAGCTTGGTTTGAAGAAATCAACTGTGGGAGCAATTATTAGGAAAAGGAAGACATACAAGACCACTGATAATCTCCCTCGATCTGGGGCTCCACGCAAGATCTCACCCCGTGGGGTCAAAATGATCACAACAACGGTGAGCAAAAATCCCAGAACCACACGGGGGGACCTAGTGAATGACCTGCAGAGAGCTGGGACCAAAGTAACAAAGCCTACCATCAGTAACACACTACGCCGCCAGGGACTCAAATCCTGCAGCGCCAGACGTGTCCCCCTGCTTAAGCCAGTACATGTCCAGGCCCGTCTGAAGTTTGCTAGAGTGCATTTGGATGATCCAGAAGAGGATTGGGAGAATATCATATGGTCAGATGAAACCAAAATATAACTTTTTGGTAAAAACTCAACTCGTCGTGTTTGGAGGACAAAGAATGCTGAGTTGCATCCAAAGAACACCATACCTACTGTGGAGCATGGGGGTGGAAACATCATGCTTTGGGGCTGTTTTTCTGCAAAGGGACCAGGAAGACTGATCCGTGTAAAGGAAAGAATGAATGGGGCCATGTATCGTGAGATTTTGAGTGAAAACCTCCTTCCATCAGCAAGGGCATTGAAGATGAAACGTGGCTGGGTCTTTCAGCATGACAATGATCCCAAACACACCGCCCGGGCAACGAAGGAGTGGCTTCGTAAGAAGCATTTCAAGGTCCTGGAGTGGCCTAGCCAGTCTCCAGATCTCAACCCCATAGAAAATCTTTGGAGGGAGTTGAAAGTTTGTGTTGCCCAGCGACAGCCCCAAAACATCACTGCTCTAGAGGAGATCTGCATGGAGGAATGGGCCAAAATACCAGCAACAGTGTGTGAAAACCTTGTGAAGACTTACAGAAAACGTTTGACCTGTGTCATTGCCAACAAAGGGTATATAACAAAGTATTGAGAAACTTGTGTTATTGACCAAATACTTATTTTCCACCATAATTTGCAAATAAATTCATTAAAAATCCTACAATGTGATTTTCTGGATTTTTTTTTTCATTTTGTCTGTCATAGTTGACGTGTACCTATGATGAAAATGACAGGCCTCTCTCATCTTTTTAAGTGGGAGAACTTGCACAATTGGTGGCTGACTAAATACTTTTTTTCCCCACTGTATATCATACAGGATTTCCCAGCATGCTCTAGGTAGAACCATATACAGGGGATTCTATGACAAACCCTACATAAAAGGGTTCTACCTAGCACCAAAAAGGGTTTCCCTATGGGGACAAACCGAAGAACCCTATATGGTTCTACTTAGCACCTTTTTTTCTAAGAGTGTAGATACTGGGATTGCAATGGCATGTTGTGTATGTACAACCTACTTAGCCCCACCATGTGAGACTTATTGAATGTATAGGCCTATATGGTAAGTTTCCAGGGATGTTGTTTTGATAGTCTTTACTTTCTCTGCACTGTCTCTTCCGCTGCTCTGTTAAACTGGAGGTATGCTAGTGTCAACTTGGCTTCTGAAGGAATGACTTAAGTCAATAGAATCTCAGACCAAAGTGGTCGTGCTTTGCTCTGGGCTTGGTGTAAGAGACAGCTACTGGCAGTGCGTTTGGCATGTCAAAGGCAAAAGGTATCGCGGTTACCATCAATCAATCAATCAATCAATTTTATTTTATATAGCCCTTCTTACATCAGCTAATATCTCGAAGTGCTGTACAGAAACCCAGCCTAAAACCCCAAACAGCTAGTAATGCAGGTGTAGAAGCACGGTGGCTAGGAAAAACTCCCTAGAAAGGCAAAACCTAGGAAGAAACCTAGAGAGGAACCAGGCTATGAGGGGTGGCCAGTCCTCTTCTGGCTGTGCCGGGTGGAGATTATAACAGAACCATGCCAAGATGTTCAAAAATGTTCATAAGTGACAAGCATGGTCAAATAATAATCAGGAATAAATCTCAGTTGGCTTTTCATAGCCGATCATTAGAGTTTAAAACAGCAGGTCTGGGACAGGTAGGGGTTCCATAACCGCAGGCAGAACAGTTTAAACTGGAATAGCAGCAAGGCCAGGCGGACTGGGGACGGCAAGGAGTCACCACGGCCGGTAGTCCCGACGTATGGTCCTAGGGCTCAGGTCTCTCAGTTGGCTTTTCATAGCCGATCATTTAGAGTTGAAAACAGCAGGTCTGGGACAGGTAGGGGTTTCGTAGCCGCAGGCAGAACAGTTGAAACTGGAATAGCAGCAAGGCCAGGCGGACTGGGGACAGCAAGGTGTCATCATGCCCGGTAGTCCTGACGTATGGTCCTAGGGCTCAGGTTCTCAGAGAGAAAGAGAGAACGAGAGAATTAGAGAGAGCATACTTAAATTCACACAGGACACTGGATAAGACAGGAGAAGTACTCCAGGTATAACCAACTAACCCCAGCCCCCCGACACATAAACTACTGCAGCATAAATACTGGAGGCTGAGACAGGAGCGGTCCGGAGACACTGTGGCCCCATCCGAAGAAACCCCGGACAGGGCCAAACAGGAAGGATATAACCCCACCCACTCCGCCAAAGCACAGCCCCCGCACCACTAGAGGGATATCCCCAACCACCAACTTACAATCCTGAGACAAGGCCGAGTATAGCCCACAGAGGTCTCCACCACAGCACAAACCAAGGGGGGGCGCCAACCCAGACAGGAAGATCACGTCAGTAACTCAACCCACTCAAGTGACGCACCCCTCCCAGGGACGGCATGAAAGAGCACCAGCAAGCCAGTGACTCAGCCCCTGCAACAGGGTTAGAGGCAGAGAACCCCAGTGGAGAGGGGAACCGGCCTGGCAGAGACAGCAAGGGCTGTTCGTTGCTCCAGCCTTTCCGTTCACCTTCACACTCCTGGGCCAGACTACACTCAATCATATGACCTACTGAAGAGATAAGTCTTCAGTAAAGACTTAAAGGTTGAGACCGAGTCTGCGTCTCTCACATGGGTAGGCAGACTGTTCCATAAAAATGGAGATCTATAGGAGAAAGCCCTGCCTCCCGCTGTTTGCTTAGAAATTCTAGGGACAATTAGGAGGCCTGCGTCTTGTGACCGTAGCGTACGTATTGGTATGTACGGCAGGACCAACTCGGAAAGATAGGTAGGAGCAAGCCCATGTAACGCTTTATAGGTTAACAGTAAAACCTTGAAATCAGCCCTTGCCTTAACAGGAAGCCAGTGTAGGGAAGCTAGCACTGGAGTAATATGATCAAATTTCTTGGTTCTAGTCAGGATTCTAGCAGCCGTATTTAGCACTAACTGAAGTTTATTTAGTGCTTTATCCGGGTAGCCGGAAAATAGAGCATTGCAGTAGTCCAATCTAGAAGTAACAAATGCATGGATCAATTTTTTCTGCATCATTTTTGGACAGAAAATTTCTGATTTTTGCAATGTTACGTAGATGGAAAAAAGCTGTCCTTGAAACAGTCTTGATATGTTCGTCAAAAGAGAGATCAGGGTCAAGAGTAACGCCTAGGTCCTTCACAGTTTTATTTGAGACGACTTTACAACCATCAAGATTAATTGTCAGATTTAACAGAAGATCTCTTTGTTTCTTGGGACCTAGAACAAGCATCTCTGTTTTGTCCGAGTTTAAAAGTAAAAAGTTTTCAGCCATCCACTTCCTTATGTCTGAAACACAGGCTTCTAGCGAGGGCAATTTTGGGGCTTCACCATGCTTCATTGAAATGTACAGCTGTGTGTCATCCGCATAGCAGTGAAAGTTAACATTATGTTTTCGAATAACATCCCCAAGAGGTAAAATATATAGTGAAAACAATAGTGGTCCTAAAACGGAACCTTGAGGAACACCGAAATGTACAGTTGATTTGTCGGAGGACAGACCATTCACAGAGACAAACTGATATCTTTCCGACAGGTAGGATCTAAACCAGGCCAGAACTTGTCCGTGTAGACCAATTTGGGTTTCCAGTCTCTCCAAAAGAATGTGGTGATCGATGGTGTCAAAGGCAGCACTAAGGTCTAGTAGCACGAGGACAGATGCAGAGCCTCGGTCTGACGCCATTAAAAGGTCATTTACCACCTTCACAAGTGCAGTCTCAGTGCTATGATGGGGTCTAAAACCAGACTGAAGCATTTCGTATACATTGTTTGTCTTCAGAAAGGCAGTGAGTTGCTGCGCAACAGCTTTTTCTAAAATTTTTGAGAGGAATGGAAGATTCGATATAGGCCGATAGTTTTTTATATTTTCCGGGTCAAGGTTTGGCTTTTTCAAGAGAGGCTTTATCACTGCCACTTTTAGTGAGTTTGGTACACATCCGGTGGATAGAGAGCTGTTTATTATGTTCAACATAGGAGGGCCAAGCACAGGAAGCAGCTCCTTCAGCAGTTTAGTAGGAATAGGATCCAGTATGCAGCTTGAAGGTTTAGAGGCCATGATTATTTTCATCATTGTGTCAAGAGATATAGTACTAAAACACTTAAGTGTCTCTCCCGATCCCAGGCCCTCGCAGATCTGTGCAGATCCAGGACAGCTAAGCCCTGGAGGAATACGCAGATTCAAAGAGGAGTCCGTAATTTGCTTTCTAATGGTCATGATCTTTTCCTCAAAGAAGTTCATGAATTTATCACTGCTGAAGTGAAAACCATCCTCTCTTGGGGAATGCTGCTTTTTAGTTAGCTTTGCAACAGTATCAAAAAGAAATTTTGGATTGTTCTTATTTTCCTCGATTAATTTGGAAAAGTAGGATGATCGAGCAGCAGTGAGGGCTCTTCGGTACTGCACGGTACTGTCTTTCCAAGCTAGTCGGAAGACTTCCAGTTTGGTGTGGCGCCATTTCCGTTCCAATTTCCTGGAAGCTTGCTTCAAAGCTCGGGTATTTTCTGTATACCAGGGAGCTAGTTTCTTATGACAAATGTTTTTTCGTTTTTAGGGGTGCAACTGCATCTAGGGTATTGCGCAAGGTTAAATTGAGTTCCTCAGTTAAGTGGTTAACTGATTTTTGTCCTCTGACGTCCTTGGGTAGGCAGAAGGAGTCTGGAAGGGCATCAATGAATTTTTGTGTTGTCTGAGAATTTATAGCACGACTTTTGATGCTCCTTGGTTGGGGTCTGAGCAGATTATTTGTTGCGATTGCAAACGTAATAAAATGGTGGTCCGATAGTCCAGGATTTTGTGGAAAAACATTAAGATCTACAACATTTATTCCATGGGACAAAACTAGGTCCAGAGTATGACTGTGGCAGTGAGTAGGTCCAGAGACATGTTGGACAAAACCCACTGAGTCGATAATGGCTCCGAAAGACTTTTGGAGTGGGTCTGTGGACTTCTCCATGTGAATATTAAAATCACCAAAAATTAGAATATGATCTGCTATGACTACAAGGTCTGATAGGAATTCAGGAAACTCAGAGAGGAACGCTGTATATGGCCCAGGAGGCCTGTAAACAGTAGCTATAAAAAGTGATTGAGTAGGCTGCATAGATTTCATGACTAGAAGCTCGAAAGATGAAAACGTCATTTTTTTTTTTGTAAATTGAAATTTGCTATCGTAAATGTTAGCAACACCTCCGCCTTTGCGGGATGCACGGGGAATATGGTCACTAGTGTAACCAGGAGGTGAGGCCTCATTTAACACAGCAAATTCATCAGGCTTAAGCCATGTTTCAGTCAGGCCAATCACATCAAGATTATGATCAGTGATTAGTTCATTGACTATGACTGCCTTTGAAGTGAGGGATCTAACATTAAGTAACCCTATTTTGAGATGTGAGGTATCACGATCTCTTTCAATAATGGCAGGAATGGAGGAGGTCTTTATCCTAATAAGATTGCTAGGGTGAACACCACCATGTTTAGTTTTGCCCAACCTAGGTCGAGGCACAGACACAGTCTCAATGGGTATGGCTGAGCTGACTACACTGACTATGCTATTGGCAGACTCCACTAAGCTGGCAGGTTGGCTAACAGCCTGCTGCCTGGCCTGCACCCTATTTCACTGTGGGGCTAGAGGAGTTAGAGCCCTATCTATGTTGGTAGATAAGAGGAGAGCACCCCTCCAGCTAGGATGGAGTCCGTCACTCCTCAGCAGGTCAGGCTTGATCCTGTTTGTGGGTGAGTCCCAGAAAGAGGGCCAATTATCCACAAATGTTATCTTTTGGGAGGGGCAGAAAACAGTTTTCAACCAGCGATTGAGTGCTGAGACTCTGCTGTAGAGCTCGTCACTTCCCCTAACTGGGAGGGGCCAGAGACAATTACTCGATGCCGACACATCTTTCTAGCTGATTTACACGCTGAAGCTATGTTGCACTTGGTGACCTCTGACTGTTTCATCCTAACATCGTTGGTGCCGACGTGGATAACAATATCTCTATACTCTCTACACTCGCCAGTTTTAGCTTTAGCCAGCACCATCTTTAGATTAGCCTTAACGTCGGTAGCCCTGCCCCCTGGTAAACAGTGTATGATCGCTGGGTGATTCGTTTTAAGTCTAATACTGCGGGTAATGGAGTCGCCAATGACTAGGGTTTTCAATTTGTCAGAGCTAATGGTGGGGAGCCTTCGGAGTCTCAGACCCCGTAAAGGGAGGAGTAGAGACTAGAGAAGACTCAGACTCAGACTCCGACTCGCTACATAATGGGGAAAACCGGTTGAAGGTTTCTGTCGGCTGAATGAGCGACACCGGTTGAGCATTCCAACAGTATTTCCCTCCAGAAGCCATGAGAAAGTTGTCCGGCTGCGGGGACTGTGCGGGGGGATTTATACTAACGTTACTGTCTGTACTTGCTGGTGGCACAGACGCTGTTTCTTCCTTTCCTACACTGATATTACTCTTGCCTAACGATTGCGTCTGAAGCTGGGCTTGTAGCACAGCTATTCTCGCCGTAAGGCGGAGAATTCTCCTGTATATTATGAGTACAGCGACTGCAATTAGAAGACATCATGTTAATGTTACTACTTAGCTTCGGCTGTTGAAGATGTTGATGAACCATGTCCAGATGAAGCGTCCGGAGTGAAAAAAGTTGAATAAGGGAAAAAAGTTGCGATGGAAAAAGGAAAATAACGTAAAGTTGGCAGCTAAAACGCACAGGAAAGTGACTCTTCTGTCTCGGGATAAACGTCCGGGGTGAAAAAGTTTAACGAAAAAAGATGAGTGAGGACAAAACTAAAAAGTTGGTAAATTTGTTGAACACAGAGATTAATTAAACGTTTATTAAAAGTAAAACGTGAATAGTTTGGCAGGTAGCCAAGTAGCAACAAACAGCAGAGCAGCACGGAGACAATGCGCGAAGCGAATGGCTTCTCATTCAACACTCTGTGAAGTAGCTAGAGGCAACCGTCTTGACACATTCCTTCTGTAAGAGCAGCTTAAACCTATAAGGATCATTGAAACAATTGTACCATTGTTCAACCATGGCGGCAGACATGCCGCTTACCCAGAAATGGGAAAAGGGCAAGGGGAGAAAGTCAAAAGGTCTTTGTTGTTTGAGAACACGGGCTTGCTGGTGTGTTGAGGGCTACCAGAGATCCCCATGGCCCTGTAGTGGGGGAGGGGGGGATAGATAGGCCTACACTCAGCAAAACAATCACTCAGTCACTGGGAAAAAAGAAAGAATTGGAAGTGTGGTTATTATTCAAGATAATAAAAAGGTATAGTGTTGCCACTTTCTTCTGTTCTGTCTGGATTCCTTAAGTTTTGGAACAGGGACATGAAAATAAAATAGTTATAGGCCCGTGAAAAAGGCCTGGCATGTTAGACGTTGGGAATCCACAACGTTTTGTCGCCTGATACCTCCATGCTAGCACAGACCAGACCACCCACCCACCCAAAATCTAGGAATATAGCGTTGTTATTTTTGAACCGCCGTTACCTACACTCCTCTCGCTTGAAGTCTCTGGGACTTTTTTTATTTTATTTGATTGGATGACTAGGACATTTGTGAAGGCCATTAAGAAATACTGTAGACAATCAGAAATGTATGCAATTAGATTACCTGTATATCTTTGTTATGTATCTACCCTCATAAGTAATATGATAGCACCGCTAACCCTGCGGCAACATCCTATTGTATGTCTAGTTTTTTTCATTTGAATTAATGGGTCATTCCTAACTTGTCCTCCAAGTTTGCACCATGTAATGCATATAAAGTTATAATGGTGAAGGTCCCCTTTAAAGGGATAGTTGGAGATTTTGGCAATGAAGCTATGAGCTAGTTACCTCAATGCTAACTAAGGCGTTAACACAATGACTGGAAGTCTACTGGAACAGTTAGCATGCTAGCTGTTCCTGTAGACCTCCAGTCATTGTGCTAATGCTAGTTAGCATTGACTCGTAAAATTACCTTTAACTTCCTGCAGAGACATAAAATGATATCCACTAGTTCATCTGACTCTGGGGAAGTAGATAAAGGGCTTCATTGTCAGGCAGGTGAATTTTTACTTTAATTGACGGTCTTGTGGCATTTAAAGGATTTCCCTGCAGCTCACTTGTTATGAAGCACTTATGACATATCCCTCAATGAAGGACAATGTCTTTAGTGTCACTCTTAAGAAGGTGAGTATGGTTTATACATGCTATACCTGTGTTAAAATCAGCCTGAAGCCATGTCACACACAAATATAGAGACACACACACACAAACAAAGATAAGTCTTTCTGCTCTGAAAACTATACCTGATAAAGTGGGGTTTGTCTGTCTGAGAAAAAAAAAGTATGTGAGTTCATTTTATGGTAAATTATAAATGACTTTAGCATTAGCAATACTGAAAGATACTTATGTTATGTGGATACTTGAATAGTGGTTCAGCCTGTTATTATTGTAAAGGGGTTTTCAAACTACTGTAAAACAAATTGTTATTTTTTTGTCTGAAAATAAATATTTATTATGTGTTTCAAATAAATCTATTAACTTTTTATTCCAAACTTATGTAAGTAGATAACAATGTATTACAACACTATAAGTACCATTGTTCAACATACAATATATGGGTGTGCAAAAATGTGTTTATTAATGTAAAACAGACATCCAACTTACTGTTTGCTTCGTCTAGTGTGTCTCACGTGAAAGTGTATTTTGTGTGTGTGTGCATTTGTAAGATTTGTCCACACAAGAGGGTTGGCTCTCAGAGCCCAGTGGATGTGTTGCAGGTGGTAAGGTGGACACACGACAGGGGGAGGAGCAGAGTGGTGATGATACAAGGCAGAATCAGCAACATCAGGACAGCGAAAGCCGGGTCCTCCACACGCGAGCAGAGTGAGAAGAACATCTGGTGCACCTCTAGGAAGATGTCATCCTTCAGTGAAGGCTCCACACACCTGGTAATGGTGGCCACTTCATCCACACAGTGCTTCAACATGATGTAGGAGCTGAGGGTGAAAAGGAGTAAAAACTATGTTCCATTTCCCTACTTCTCTCCATTCCTTTTAGTGGAGCCTTCACTGTACACACTTCAGTACACACTTCAGGAAGAAAGTACACACTTCAGGAAGAAAGGGGACAGAAATGGGCCGGAGCCACTGTCAAAACAGACTAATAAAAGTAGCATGTACTAAACAGCCTGGACTACTGTGAACCAATCTCTCAAATTTCAGGGTGTAACCGGTCGTTCTGTTCCCCGTGTTAAAGAGACACCACCCTAACACACCATTTAGCTCTCCAGGGCTTGGGCCCCGCAGGCGATGTCAACAGTAATATATGGATTATTACAGTGTAATTAATGGGCTAGCACTACATCTTCACTCTGAACAAACATGTGATGTCGGAGAAATACGAGCGGGAGCAGTGTGGCTAGCCATGTGCACTAGGCTACCCCCCAACATTTTTAATTAGCTCAAAACCTGAAGTAACACAAAAAAAACCTGGAGACAGGAAAAGTCGGACTTTCCCATGACTAAAGGTCGTATATCTTCCCGAAAGAGCCGTTAAAAATGGTCATACGCGGCTATACTTAGCCCTTTCCTCTGTTCTCACTCACTCATCAGCCATGAAGATGTCATTGTGAGCTCAGGAGCTCAGAGGCTGCTCCCCCCAGATGTGAAGGGTGGCGCAGACAGCAACGATTAACGTGCACCTCAGGCCGTCAACATACAATAGGCAGGAAGGCTAGAGGCAGGTCAGGTTGCACCAAACCCCACTGTTGTAGGGGGACACACTCACCCTTTAAAGGTGGGCCAGGGACACCTGTGCTGATAATTGCTAGCTTCCATGCTCTGGTTGAAGTTCGGGAGGCAGTAACCGTGCACGTAGTGGTCGAACTTGAGCCTGTTGCACGGTGCAACGTAGCCTCCCTCGCTAAGCCCTAGAAAAAAACAAGAGTTGGTGAAAAGTAAATACATTGTGACAGCAGACCCATTTCTCCCAACTCCCAATGTATTAGAACATAAGATAAAAAAACATCAACCATTCAATAGAACTGAAAAGTATAGGCAGTGGGTTGGTGATTTCATGTCTGTAAATGGCTGTGTTCACAAACAAATTATGTTTCATATAAATCACAGACCATTACGGAGAGAGGGAAGAGGTGGTGAAATATTCCACTGTCTCGCATGCCTCTTTCAGTACTACTGAATCAGTAGACACTAGTTAGAATGTGTTTTCCATTATTTTTAGGTGGTATAAAAACTAACAGCGAAACGACTGTTGGACCACAAAGCTCTTCTATTTGGAATAGGACAGTTTGGAGATATACTGCCTTCTCCGCCACTTTTAATGGCATTATATCCATTACTGATGAATATGTTTTTGCTGTAGCATGACATTAGAGGACTAGACTGCTGTAGACACTGCTGTAGAAGGATTAAAAATCAACTGTGTTCTTAAAAGAATGGCATTGAAAAGTAGGTTGGAGGACCAAGTCAGGCAAAGTAGTGTAATTGTTGCTCACGTGTTAAGGCCATGAGGATCACAATAAGGCTGGTCAAAATGGTCTGTCGATTCTCCATCTGTCAGAAATAGATACTGTCCATAGTCAATCAGACAATGACAATTCAGTAATGGCAATACATAATGTTTGCACCTGCAACTACATATCAGGTGTGCAGATAGTGTGTCCTACTGAGTATCATCACCATCAACATGTTGCTCCCCACCATTTGATCTTCTAGATTACAAGGCAAATGTAAAGTAAACGGCTCAGGCTGGCATCATTAAGACCATATGGTACACTAGCAATATGGTTGAAAACCGGCTGATGCCAGAACCAGGCTACAAATAACTACATTACAGTCTAGCAAATCCATGCCAGCAACTGCTTTTACTCATAATGTTCCCTCAACCCGTGGCAGACACATGGCACTTTAAAAAATGACTTATTAATCCATGCCTTGCCTAGCCAAATAAACACTTCACTTCCCCCTCAATAATCAACAAAAAATGGCTACCATACTTTTGGTGCAGATAAGAGTGACTCAAATGGATAATGGCTTGTCGTGTTGTTTATTTCTTTAGAAATTGATGACTGACGAGGAAGAGAGAACATCCGCTTAAGTTCTGATATGATTGAAATATCAAGTTGCTTTGTATTGTTTGATACTAAACATTTCTATTCTTATCTTTAACAGCTGGTAAAAAGAGAATGGCCAGATGTTTACTGTATATTTTCTAAATTAATGAATTTATCTCTTGGGACATGGGAGTCACTGAAAACAGATGTGGAGAGGACTGCAGCCAAATGTACTATCTGAATGTTCTAATATACGGGTTGTGTCCACGTACACTGTCAAAACTGATACAGTGGATGGATTTGTCATTTAAAGCTAATAGTTATACTGGGAGTTGTGAGTAGATATACAAACACTTTGTCCATGAATTCCACCTATGATCCTTCATCAATCAACACCAAACAATTAGTTAAAAAAGTACAGCAATTGACTGCACCCAGCCGATTTACTTGAGTAAAAGTACAAAGTAAGTGCTATACATAACATTATTTATATTAAGCAAACCAGACGGCACAATTTTCTAGTTTTTTTAATTTATGAACAGACAGGGGCACACTCCAACACTCATTTATAAACGCACTGTTGTGTTTAGTGAATCCGCCAGATCAGAGGCAATAGGGACGACAAGGCATTGTATTAATAGGTGCGTAAATTGGACAATATTGCTGTCCTGCCTGAGCATTCAAAATGTAACGAGTACTTTTGGGTGTCAGGAAAATGTATGGGAGTAAAAGGTAAATCTTTTCTTTAGGAATGTAGTGGAGTAAACTAAAGTACATATACACAACAACAACAAAAACTACTTAAGTAGTACATTCAAGTATTTTTACTTAAGTACTTTACACCACTGGGCACATACCTTGACTTATATCTGTACATTAATTCATCTTCTGTCCCTGGGAAGGTCACACGCAAAATCTGTAGCCCAGTCGGTCTCCTGTGAAGTAGAGTCGCTGCTGAAAACCAACTAACCGAGGAAACAGTTGCACGGCTGCTGCGATCGAGAACCCCTTTGGCGATTCAGGGTCTTATCAGTCAGTGTGACTGGGAGTTGTGCTTACGCAATCATCCAGCTTTAAACCATTGTCAGGCTGCTTCTTTTCCCATGCTTCTATTCTTAACCCCATGTTCCGGCTATTCCCAAGTGAAATGGGCAAGCAGGCCTTACATTTTGGTATGTTAAAATGTACAGTATATGAATGTTGGGGTGGGGTGGGGGGCCTAGATGGGAGAAGAAGGGATGGGGAGAGAGGGTACAGGCTTGGTGATCCACTCTCTACCCCTGACCAGCAACATGTACTGGGGTAACCAACACATACTGTACACCAGACAGATACAGACAGCACACATACAGTGACCACAACACATCCCTATTGTAGGCACATAGACGTGCATACAGACACACACAGACACAGAGACACACGCACACGCACAAGCACACACAGACAACATCCAATATAATCGTTTTGTTAAGCTGTAAATTGATGACCCAGTTCCACTAAAAAAGTCACCCTCCCCTCATGTCCATATAGTTATGTTTCAAGCATCGTATTACTGTTCTATATTACCTAAATACATTGGACAGTACGGAGAGGCAATAGATTTATCTGAGAGTAACACAGTGTTAAGTTTTCACCCCCCTACTGATATTTCCTAAGTAATTACATGCCATAAATCTGCTCCCAGACCATCTCTTGACCCCTCTGTGTCTCCAGGCTAATAGGAAGCCACAAGACAATGGGTAGTAGTCAGTGGCGGCTGGCCGATAGAGGGCGCTAGGGCGCCGCCCCCTTAAATAAAATTATTTTTTAAAAAAAAATAAAAAAATAAAAATAATAATAATAATTATAAAAACATCAGTATGTCAATATTTGTGTGTTTGAAATATGGAATGCACACAGTAATATGTGTAAGATATGATAGAAAATCATATTCGCAACCTTTCCTCTGCCTGTCAAACGCCTCGTCAGCTCTGGGCGATACAGAAAGTGCCCCGAGGAGGCGGGTCTACGTAGCAGTTAAGCCAATTGCTAATTTAAGATATGAATGTATGACATAAAATGTAGCTAATCAGCGATTTTAATTCGAATCCAAGGAGGGCGATTATTTTATCGCCCCAAGCTCGCCCCTGATAAAATAAGGACCGGGCTCCAGTGGCGCCATTTTTACTAGACGACAATGGCGAGCATAAGCGTTACTCCTCCAAGACCCAACCCTAACTCGGTGAAATCTCTCCTCCAAGATCCGTTTGAGAGGAGAACTTTGTCAGAGAAAGTTCGGGTGAAAGAGCTGGGCCCAGATCAACCTGACCTCTCAATCAGACAGCAGGCTAGCGAGAAAGGGAAGCAGTATATGCGCGGCTTCTCCCGTAGCTGGTACACCAGGAAGGCTTGGCTAGCTGGGTGCACTGATGCTAATGCTTTATTTTGCTTTCCGTGCTTGCTTTTTTTAAAAGCGCGGGGTCAGATTCAGCATGGACAGGTACCGGAGTGAGGGATATGAAGCACCTGTCAGAGAAGGTAAAGAAACATGAGAACACCAGGGCACACATGGACAACTCTGTAAAGCTAGCTGTATTAGGAAGGGTGAACATTGCTACGCAGCTGGATGACGGCCACAGGATTGCGGTGAGGAAACACAATGAGGAGGTGGATAAAAACAGGCACATTCTATCCAAAATTATCGATTGTGTGAAGTTCTGTGGGGCTTTTGAGTTGGCCTTGCGTGGGCACGAGGAGACTCCCAGAGCCTCTACAACACGGTGGAACTTCCACAGTCGCGCTGTAAACACTGTGTACGAGTACAGGGATGACCTCCTAACGTGTTTCCAGACCATCAGAGACTCTGGGAACTTTGATGCCCCGACTGTCAGAGAGGCGGGGGGCTTTGTGAGGATGCTCGAAGACGAGGCTTTCTGTTTTTTCCTGGCACTGTTCCACAAGATCATGCCAAATGTGGACATGCTTTTCAGCCAGCTGCAGAAGAGGAACATCGACCCTGTCTTCATTAAAGCACTTGTCCAGAGGTTCACAGAAAGCATGCTAACAATCAGGTAAATAACTATATTTACTATTGGCTGATAAAGATGCTGTTAGAAAGATGAATAGTTCACTTACAACAGTTTAAAAGCCTAAATGTGTCTGGTCATCAAAGTGAGTGATTATCATAGAGCCGTCACAATTATATTTGTTTTAGTATTTTAAAAGGAAAGAGAAGACATTTACATTACATTTTAGTCATTTAGCAGACGCTCTTATCCAGAGCGACTTACAGTTAAGAGTGCATACATTTTTTCATACTGGCCCCCGTGGGAAACGAACCCACAACCCTGGCGTTGCAAGCGCCATGCTCTACCAACTGAGCTACACGGGACCACATTAGTTTTGGCAAGATCTGAAAAAGAAGTTGGTGGAGTGCAACCCTCAAACATTGAAGAATTACAGCAGTTTGCTGCTGAAGAATGGGCCAAATTGCCAGCAGAAAAGGTGCAGCAAGCTCATTGATGTCTACAATAAGCATATGTTGGCAGCTATCTTGGCCAAAAGCTGTGCAACCAAGTACTAGCTCCAGGGTGCCAATAATTTAGTCCATGACATTTGTCTATATTTTCTAAATTACAATTGTAAACTTAAGTTTACAGAAATATAATTAAAGGTGTGGAGACCCATTTTTTCCTCTCAAATTTCAACTGATTTTAGAAGAAATAGGGAATTATTTAAGAAAAAGCCCAAGGGTGCCAATATATTTGGACACAACTGTATGCCTTCAGTCTAATTGGAATGTATGGCAGTAGAGTTGTTTGTATTTCTCCCCTAACCAAAATGGCTGCCATTAGGATACCATTCAGGATTTTTTTCACCTGTGTTACCCACGACAATCACGCCAAATGAGCATTGCATTTGTGTGCTCCTTCAGTGTGAATGCGCAAATTTGATATGGGTCACATGTAAAACTGATACATAATTGATACAGATTTACGGTATGTTGCCTATATATTACTATATACCGGTATTGATGCACAGACCAGTTTGGGTTTTTACTTTACCTTCTATAACGGTATTTCAATGTTTGGTTTGTTAAATGTGGTAATGCCACTCCGCCATGTGTAACGTCCGTTTTTCTAGTTTACTCCGCAATTTGGGTCGTCTCTCTCCCTCTCTCACCAAGTACCACCCCGTCACTCAAGGAGCGCAGTTGTTGTTACTCGACCACGAGAACAAGTGTTTGTCCAAAAGACACAATCAGACGTTGATAATAATGCAGGAAAGTACTACACAGTTTGTAATAATTATTCAGGTGTCCACCAGGTCAATTTCTAGAAGAGGCCTAGTTGTTATTGAAGATTAACTTTATTGCTAAGTGCACAGCAGAACAAAATTATGTTGCATCCCTCTCACAAATGTAATAGAAAAAGGCTTTAAAACGTAATAACATCAGTTAATTATGTACATCACAGGTTAAAAGCAGTTACTAGACATAGTTTGTGTGTATATACACACTATCTGTCTGTCTGTCTGTCTGTCTGTCTATATATATATATATATATATATATATATAAGTCACTGGTTGTGTGTTGAGGGGGAATTACAGTGAGCTAAGAAGTCTGATTGCAAGTTATCAAATTAAACTTTATTTTTTGGACCCAGGGCCTCAATTCCCTCTTTGTGTGGGGACAGCGCATCTGACGAGCAGCAACAGCCCATCAAGCGACGGAGGATGCTGGGACCAGGAGAACAACAGAGGTTGGCTATAGAGGTAAGTTGTGATGTAATTGTCAGTGTTTCCCCATAGAACTTTTTTCAGGCCTGGTAGTATGTAGCCAAAACCCTGAACAATCAGCACCTTGGTAATCATATACTTGAGTTGGACATAGGCATGTGTCAGTCAGGATCACTTGCATCAAAATAGCTTAATTGCAAATTAAAGCTGATGATGTATCTTTTACAGGTATGTGATACCATCCTGAGTCATGCCAAAGAGAGGTTCTCCTTCACCCAGCACCTCATCAGCGCAACACTATTGCACGGAGAGTTGTTCCCACAACACAGTGTGAAGTTCCCGATACAGCGCTTGAAACAACCGTGGAGGCGTACCCCATGTTGAACAAGGCCAAGCTCAAAACCGAACTGTCCCTCATCTATGAGAACAGTGAGTTCAAGGCTTGTAGTGGTGCAGTGCCCCTGTACCAGTTCTTCATGGAGAACAACCTTCAGAGCACTTTCACAGAGACTGCCAGCCTCCTCAAGATCCTCATCACCACACCCATGACAACTGCTGAGTCAGAAAGGTGCTTCTCTACACTGAAAAGGATCAAGACCTTCCTGAGAAACAGCATGACACAGGATCGCCTGAACGCTCTGGCCATGCTCTCCATGGAGAAGAAACTTGTCAGGGACATTCCTGACTTTAATCAAAGGGTCATTGAGAGGTTTGCCACTCAGAAGGACAGACGGGCAAAATTCCTGTACAAATAAGATGACAGACACACACACACAGAGCAGCTCTGGCCGCATGTTTCTTTGTATATAGTTGACCTTAGCATAAAAAATCCAGTTATATATGGTACTCTAGAAAGTCTTAATAGTGTCTTTGCTAATATTACTGTATATATGTTGTTTTGTATCAATTAATTGTTGCAGTTCTGGAGCACATTAACAATTAGTCACATTTAGTATGATCATAAAATACTGTATGCTATTCTTCCAGTCAAAGGTTTGAGTTCATCCACTTGATATCCATTTCTATATTATACATCCTTTTATACAGTGTAAGATTTCCTATAAACTTTATAATAATTTCATGTTATTGTCCACTTTCCACTCTGTTCTGACAGCATGCCTGTTGCGTTGCCTGTTTACTACCAATGGTAAAAAAGTTCACTTTAAATGCAAATGAAAGGCTTGGGTTTGTGTAATATGTTTTTGTGTAAGAATGCCTCAACTTTTTAATATTGGCATTAAATAATTACTGAATGTTTCACTGAGCACTGCTGTCCTGCAGTTTGTGTTAAAATATATCGCGATGGTTACAGGAAAAAAGTATGGCACAGCCCCACCGAGAATATTTTTCACCAGCCGCCACTGGTAGTAGTGTAGTAGTGTAGTGTTGTTGTGTGTCATAAGTAAAACCATGTGAATTGTGACATTTTATATGATCTAAATCGGCCCAAGATCTATCTGCAGTAGTGGATGAGAAAAGATACGGTGTGTCTACAGTTTAATTGAATTTTACGTTACGACCGCCACCATCATTGCATTACGTTTTATTGGATTGTCTATTATGAGAGATATATTTCATGCACACACAGCATTAGGCAAGTTGTTTCTCAACACACATACCACACTGACAGATATGGATTAAGTCGTATTACGCTCCCAAGAGTTTCTCAATCCTGATACTGGAAGGTACCAAACGCAACCCAATCCTTCAATCAAGCAAAAAGTTTACTTGTAATGATAAATCTCTCTGTAGTCAATATGCTCCACAGAAGCCTTTAAAATATAACTTAACCGTCTCATTTATTTTTAAACTCTCAATAATTCAAATGTTTCTAATTCTGTGACTTTTTAACTAGTAGTAAAATATTATCATGTCCTAAAACTTAAGAGAAAAAGGAAAATTGAAAGGGGACAACACTCAGTCGTTGTTTTTGATCGACTACTATACCCAAAGGAGCAGTACTGCTATGTGAAATAGCCACATTCACTCATGAGCCTATGTTTATGTCCATGCCTGTCTGTCTCTTTCTTTACCTTCTAAAACACTGCTAACCGACGTAGAGCTGTGTAAACAGAAAAGCTTTTAGAAGTCCTGCAAACTGTGACACTCGCCTCTCAACACGTTGACAGGGCCCAGAGCCAGTGCAATAGGGAGTGACTTATAGCTATCACACCCCTTTGTCATTGCTTAATGACAGCATGTTTAAGCCTATGGTTGCCAGAGTGTGGAAGACATATTTATGGCTTGGCAGCCACTAGCACAAGAATATAGTCCACTCCGTATGTACTGTATGTCAATGTTATTCTTAAATCCCAAAAGGTAATGTGTCCCAAAAGGTAATGTGATCTGTTCCATAAACTATGAAGCATATTAATTAAATGTCAATTTGAAGTGTCCAAACAACTTTGAAAAAGGCACTGTTTAGGGTTGTATGGCTGTGGCAGTAGTTGTTTCCTAGGAGAGAGTGGTTTAACTTTTCCATAAGTCTCTCTTGTTCTAATAACATCTCGGGTCTCAGGACAATTTTTCTGGAATGCAGCACTCTGGGAATGTTCCCGAGATTGATTGAAGAATGACAAGAGGCCTGGATTGCAGATCACAACTGTCAGAATGTTCTGATGAGCATCCAGCCCTACCACGGTAAGTCATGGACACACACAGAGGCTAAGACACACACGCACACACACACACACACACACACACATACTTACTTATAACGTGCTGCCTTTCTAATTCATTTTTTTAAGCCTAATTGCCACTGTTCCTCATGAAGCCTTTAGACTTGGAGGCCCCCACTTTCTTTACAATTAAACAAGCAATTAAAGCAAAGCTGGACAATTTCCCCCTCAAACCTTTGATCTCATCAGTCAAATGGTTTGTTTTGGGTGTTAGCTTTCGTCCAAACAGCGCCCTTCTCTTCACTCTGCTCCTTTCAATTAAACTCAAGAATGAGCAATGGAAAATTTGAACACCATTGTGCGGTGTTTCATTTGCCTTGACTAGACGACCACTTGAAAGATGAATATTTCAGGAGTCCTGTGAAAATACCTTTCAGCACCCCCATCACGTATTTTTTCCCTAAGTGCAAAATGTAATGATTCAACGATTTCGCAAATGCACATCCATCTCGAGCTGCTAGGCAACATACACATAATATAAGAATCAATTAGCGACTTGTGAAATGTGCAGGAATGGTCATATGGAAACATTTCCATTTCACTTAGTTGTCGGCATAATATCGTTAGTGTTAGGGCAAACATACAGATGGCACAGGGTCCGCACTGAAAAGGCTTGTTTGTGAAAGTGAAAGAATGTGTTGTTTGGACATTGTGTCTCATTGGTGTAATGGAAAATGTTGCATCGGATTGGTGCTGCTAGACGGGAAAGCAGAAGCCATGGATAACCTGTACACCTGCCTCAAGAGAGAGAGTGCCTCCTTCCAGGACCATGTCCAACACTGTAAACACTCCTTCAACATGGATGCTCTTCAGTCAGTCTTGTGTGCCCTGACCACGAAACAGCAGGATGAAATCAACAGCTTGGAGCAGCTGTGGGTTCTCCTCTCCGAGGTTACAGAGGTGCCTGTGGTGGCAGTCAGTGGCTACAGAGGCTCGGACACAAAACCTGGCTTCTCTCTTTCGTCTAACATCTGGGCGCCATGAAATAAACCTGTGGCGAGAAAGTGGAAGTCCCTCTCTCTGCGAGAACCTGTACGTTATTGACGAAGATGAGCACACTGCCACTTCTTCTGATTGGACTGTCCCTTTGAACTCTGACCCTCAAGGCCCGCCCCCTACGTCTCTGACCAAGGTGGCCAATGAGCTCCTTGTTCCCCCGACGCAGATGGGCTTTGATCCTTGTCCCTGGTCCAATCAAGACAGAGAAGTTCAGTCTACTGAGTGGTTCATCAAGGTCCAATGGCTTGTACCGGATATCCTCTATAAGAGCTCTAGGGCTGCCCGACTTGCTATCAGTGGGTAGACCTGCACCAGCACTGACACAGGGGTAGGAGAGTAGGGTGTGGTGGGTTGAAGGTTATCCAGATAGCCCCCAAAGAGGTCTACCTCAGCATGTCCTGGTTGTGGTAGAGAGGGGAGGGGAGGGAATGGCCGGAGAGGCCCAAGCCAGACTGAGGAAGTCTAGGATGGAGCTTATGGCTTTGGCCGGGAAAGAGCAGTGGGTGCTAGCTCTGGAGGTGAGGTTACAGAAGGCCACCTACAGGATCCAGGACCTCCAGGCCAAGCTCCGACAGGAGAGGCTGATGTTAGAACATGAGGCCCAGCAGGAGGCCACTGAGGTGGGGAGCGGAAGAAAGGAGCTGGGCCTCAACCAGAGTCTGGAGCTGGAGAGGAGGCTGAGGATGGAGAGGTACCATTGGAGGATATTGCTGGGAGACCCGCTGATGGAACTTGAGATTCACCCAGTTCTCATACGCTACACTGATATGGTGAGCGGAGAAGTGAAACAGATCATTCACATTTTATCTAGCTAGTATCAAATAAAATACAATTGTATTTGTCACATGCGCCAAATAGAAACAGTGACTTACTTACGAGCCTTTTCCCAACAATGCAAAGTTAAAAAGTAAGAAAAATTTGCTCAATAAAAAAAGGAAATAGTAACACAATAAAATAACAATAACAAGGCTATATACAGTATATGGTATCCATACAAGGATCGCCTCAGAGTCATAATGAGTTGGTGTCAACCTCACAGGGAGCTGTCAGCCTCATGCTGTCCTAATATGGACACCATAGGTTTAAGCATCTGTCAGTGTTCTAGTCTACTATATTCCCTGACTTTGAGGTGAGGGATTGGTGCAGACAGCAGGAGGAGACTCTACGGGCCATAGAGGGCGGTAAGGGCAGCAGGTTCCCCCCTGAGAGTGCCCTTTCCAGCCTGCTAGCCTCAGCCTCTCCATCCAGTGCATCCATCTCCTCTAGCATGTTCTCCCTCAGATAGAAACACAGCAAGAGGCTTTCATCTTGGGGTACCAGTTCAGGTCCGTCCCTTGCCCATATTTCCTGGGTGGAAGGAGTCCTTTATCCATGGGCCTCCAGATCGATACCCAACCCAACACATGGATTGTCGCCTGGGGATGCCTCCTGATGAATCCTGGACAAAGCTCCAGCCTCACATAAGGTCCCTCAGAAGTGATACCACCCATATTTGATTTAGTTTCTTGGCTTGTCATTTTTTAAATTCCACCTAATTTAGTCAATGATGAACACACACACACATATGCATGTACGATTGCAAATTGTGTTTATACCCGGTACAAAAATTTTTGCGACTGAGACATTCTCTATTAATATTTAACTACAGTAGGGACTGTCCTTAACCCAGTTTGGTCAGTAACACAAGCCAGTAAAAAAAAACTATGAATGTCCCAAGAGAGCACAAACACACTTTTGTGTCCTCTCCTTATGGAAAAAACACATGATTTCACATTTGAAATTTCACATGTGAAATCAAATCAAATTTTATTTGCCACATGCGCCGAATACAACAGCTGTAGACATTACAGTGAAATGCTTACTTACAAGCCCATAACCAACAATGCAGTTTAAGAAAAAAATAAAAAGAGCAAATCATTAAAGAGCAGGAGTAAAATAAAATAACAGTAGGGAGTGACAAGCATGAGGTGGCGCACACCTAAACAAGTTAGTAGAGGTGCTGACTAACGGCGAGTAAACTTTAGGCTATAAAAATAAAGAGAGTCGCACACTCCAAGCTTCCAGTAATTTATTGGGTAAAACACCAAAGTTTCAGCATTACTGTGCCTTCTTCAGGGTAATATCATGAATGCTTGAACCAGGTTATGTAGACAAATACTTTTTTAGCAGACGCTCTTATCCAAAGCAACTTATACTAGTGAGTGCAACACATTTTCATACTTGTCCCCCGGTGGAAACGAACCTACAACCCTGGAGTTGCGTGCATCGTGTTCTACCAACTGAGCCACACGGGACACCAATGACCATCGTAAGGGGGTGTGTCATAGTAAGTAGGCCGATGAGGGATGAAGAAGTGAAACTGTTAAAAGACAATAGTTTACAGAATGTTGAATATATCAGGTTATTATTTTGATAATCGTATTGCAACATCATTAGATATTGTACATCAAAATTCATTATTATTTCATTTCATATACTGTATATAAGTATACATGTAATTTTTTGGTTCAAATGTAATGCATTATAAGCATAATCAACAAAGGGTGTAAGCTGATAAGCACAAGCTGATAAGCTGTGTAAAGAATATGTTCATTTAGCTAAATTTAAATTTAGCTAACTGAAGAAGACACGTTCATGAAAAAGGGCCTGAGGTCAAAGTCAATATTCAGACCACTAAAAGCGTGTGAAATCAAGTGTTTTGGAACACTTCATGTGACAACAAAAAGGAGTCGTTAGGATAAACACAGTGCTTTTAACATAGTGTTTTCAACGTACATATTTGACACACATGACTACATTGTTTATTTATACAGTAATTATTATTCAACATGTCTTCACCTGGGAATTGAACTCAATACCACTTGGTTCACTGCACTATGATCTTTCAACTACGCCACCACGTCTTTGTTAATGACTGATTTCACATGTATTACTACACTTTGGACTTCAAAGTAAATCTAAGCTTTGTTAAAAAATACACTCAAGAAAAAACTCAGGAGTAACATCGAAACAGAATAATATGCCCCACCAACATTAGACAACTATACAGACCCTCAAATTGCTGAAATAAGTAAATGAAATAAATGATGAGAGATGAGTCAGATTAAGTGATAACTAAAATAGCAAAATAGTGCCAAGTGCAGAGATGAATTATACAGTGCCTATAGAAAGTCTACACCCCCTTGAACTTTAATCAAATTTGATTTAATAAATAGATTTAATTGTATTTTGTTTTTGTCATTGATCTACACAAAACACTCCATAATGTCAAAGTGAAAATTTAATTGTACCTATTTTTACAAATTAATAAAAATGTAATAACTAAAATATAGTCGTAGCATAAGTATTCACCTCCTTTGTTCAGGCAAGCCTAAATTAGTTTAGAAGTCAAATCTGGCAAATAACAAATAAGATAATAAGTTATGTGTGAAATAATAGGGGTTTACATTATTTTTGAATGACTATCCCTTCCTCTGTCCCCCATACATACAACATCTGTAAGGTCTCTCAGTCAAGTATTGAATTTCAAGCACAGATTAAACTACAAAAACCAGGGAGCTTTTCGAAAGCCTCATAAAGAAGGGCCGTGATTGGTAGATGGGTAACAATAACAAATCGGACATTGAATATATCTTTCAGCATGATCAAATTAATAATTATTAATAATTAAACCACCCAGACACAGCAAAGATGCAGTCACCCTTCAGAACTGAGCTGCAGGACAGGAAGTAAACTGCTTAGGGATGTCACCATGAGGCTATTGGTGATTTTAAAACATCTACAGAGTTCAATGGCTGTGATGGGAGAAAACTGAGGATGGATCGACAACATTGTAGTGACTCCACAATAATGACCTAAATGACAAAAGAAGAATACATATATACAGAATAAAAAAATATTGTACTGCAAAAAAACATGGCAAATTAATACACTTTTGGCTTAAATGCAAAGCATTATGTTTGGGGCAAATCCAACACAACACATCACTGAGTAACTGCCTCCTTATTTTCAAGCACTGTGGTGGCTGCATCATGGTATGGGTATGCCTGACATCGGCAAAGACTGGGGAATTTTTCAAGATGAAAAGAAACGGGATGGAGCTAAGCACAGGCAAAATCCTAGAGGAAACCCTGCTTCAGTCTACTTTACACCAGACACTGGGAGAGGACTTCACCTTTGAGCAGGACAATAACCTACAACCCAAAGCCAAATCTACACTGGAGTTGCTTACCAAGAAGACAGTGAATGTTCCCCGCGTGGCCAAGTTACAGTTTTGACTTAAATCTGCTTGAAGATCTATGGCAAGACTGTTTAACCATGATCCCCAACACCTTGACAGAGCTTGAAGAATTTTGAAAATAATAATGGACAAATATTGTACAAAACAGGTGTGCAAAGCTCTTATGAGACTTACACAAGAAAACTCACAGCTGTAATAATCGCTCCCAAAGGTTTTTCTAACATGTATTGACTCAGAGGGGTGAATATTTACAGTATCTCAACAAGCTTTATATTAGTGTCACATGTAAAGTGTCATGTGATTTTCCACATGTGAAATTATGTGGTTTTTACATAAGGGGGATGTGCGATTATCTGACAACACCAACTAAAAAGAAGCAATGCTCAGGGACACTTGAAATTAAGTGTGCATAAATGTTCTCGGGATTTTACCTTGCAACCTTTTGGTCTGGAGTGCAATAATGTCTCAGCAGTGCCACCAGATACTTATTTGATACCAAGAACATACACTGAGTGTACAAAACATTAGGAACACCTTCCCTAATATGGAGATGCACCCCTTTTGCCCTCAGAACAGCCTCAATTCGTCAAGGCATGGACTCTACTAGGTGTCAAAGGCGTTCCACAGGGATGCTAGCCCATGTTGACTCCAATGCTTCACACAGTTGTGTCAAGTTGGCTGGATGTCCTTTGGGTGGTGGACCATTCTTGATACGGGAAACTGTTGAGGGTGTAAAACCCAACTTCATTGCAGTTCTTGACACACTCAAACTGGTGCGCCTGGAACCTACTACCATGCCCCATTCAAAGGCACTTAAATCTTTTGTCCCTGTGAATGACACACACAATCCATGTCTCCATTGTCTCAAGGTTTAAACATCCTTCTTTAACCTGTCTCCTCTCCTTCGGCTACACTGATTGAAGTGGATTTAAAAAGTCATATCAATAAGTGATTATAGCTTTCACCTGGATTCCCCTGGTCAGTCTATGTTCTTAATGTTTTGTACACTCAGTGTATATCCACATACAGTCAAAAATAAGAGTACCGTTACGGTACAATATTGTTCCCTGGTTTACAAAAAGGTCAAAGGTACTTTCAAAAGGTACTCACATGGTACTAGTCAGTACCTTTTAGGGTACATGTTTGGAAAATCTAGTATAATGGTCAATTTTTCTACCCAATATATTCAATATAAAGTACAATCATTACTGCACTTTGAAATGTAGGTGGGGGCAATGTGCTGGCAGTGGCTTATTAGCACATTTGGGGGCATTGTCTAAAATACGTTGTATTTGTGCCAACCGTCAGTTGAAATGTTGCACCAGTTTAAGGGGTTTATCGTTGTGTTGCTGAAGGTTGAGCATATATGTGACTCATTTCAGGAAACTAGACGTATGTCGCACGTTACTACTTCACAGGAGAGCCATTTGAACTAAAACTATTATTTTAAATCAAAATGCGTTTTCTGGCAGAAATGCCTTCTGGAACATGTGAACTTTCATGTGCCTTAATAACAAACATGTATGCCATCTGTAAATACGAATAAAATGGTTAAATTATGAGCCTAGTTGGTTTAGCCACAGAAAAAGACAGGAACCTTCCCGCTAGCCACGATTGGCTGAGATAATGGCTGGGCTGGACATGCCGAGAGATGAGTTCAGATTGGTCTGCCATGTAGCACCTTCTGTCTATAACATGAGCTGGTCAGTATGTGTAAGTAATCCTTTCTAACGCGGCTTTGTTGAAAGATATCACTAAGTAGAATTGCATAAGTGTAGCTCTCAAATTTCTGGAGGACCGAGTTTTGAAATCAGTGGAATGCACTATGGATAGCTAAGGACATGGAGAAAATTCTGGCGTTTGATTGCAAATATGCAGACTGAGTCGAAAAGAGAACACACAGAAGGCTGTTGTATAAAACACCTATCTCCGGATTACATCATCAAACTAAGGCAACCATGGCATCTGGAGAGGGAGAAGCGTCCATCCATGTATACGGGTAAGATAGTCTAGCTAGCTACATTTTCAGATATTACACGTTTCAATTTTATCAGAAAGTATTTTCATTTCAAGTTAAAGCGTACTGTTAGCTAGCTAGCCAATGTTAGCTGGCTGGCTCGCTAGCTAGCTAACGTTATATGCATGATGTGTAGTAATATTATTCGTATTTCAGTGCCATTTACATTGCTAGTTATAGCCTAATGTTAGCTAGCTAGCTAATAATTAACCTGGTTGGTTAGCTACCTGCAGATTCATGCAGGGTAGTAACATTATGAGTTGGGAATATCGTTCATTGGTTAACTAGCTAGCTACATGTCTAAACAAAAGACTCCACTATGCAAGTAACCATTTCAATGGAATGCTCATGATGTCACTGCGATGCGACAACTGTCGATAGACGTAGCTGGTAAATTCACTCTGGCTATCTACTCCGATTTCAGAGCACTCTCGTCTGAGTGTGCCAGAGCGCAGAATAACTGACGAATTTACGAACGCTCAACACCCACACATATGGCCGGTGTCAGTAAACGTTGGCAAAAAAGCGTGATTAAACTGTTGCCAGGAGCACAGTTGCAGTCACCAACGCTCTGGATAACATAAAAACAGCCTAACCAGCTCTGCTAGGGCAAGTAAAATGGTCAGAGTGAGCTGTTCCCTCATTTGTGTCTGGAAGTAGCTAGCAAGCTAGACAACGTTAGCCAGTTAGCTTGGGTGCTTGACTGCTGTAGATAGGTCAGAACGCTCGGATCAACCCTACTCCTCGGCCAGAGCGTCCAGTGTGCACTCTGAAAGCTCCGAGAGCGAACCGCTCTGAATTTACTAACGGACAATCTGACAACCCTCTGAGTTTACGAACGCCCAGAGCGCACTCTGAGCACACTGGCACTGCAGATTGAATTAAAGACACCCGTAGTATCAATCTTTGGTTATTTTGTACATGGCCTCACATGTGAATCCTTAAAGAGCTGGGTGGGGCTAAAGCTTAAGAGGGTGTGAACGTTGCTGAATGGGTGTAGACAAAGAAGAGCTCTCCAGTATGTGTACCAAAACATTCAAGGGCCATTTTCTCAAAAGTGAGGTTACAAGTTTATCAACTTTCAAAGCAGAATTACTTTCCCATTGTTCCTCAACTGTAGTGTTTGACATACCATTTTCTAGCTCTGAGTCTCTACTTTCATCCAATGTAAAAAAACACAATTTCAAATGTTGCTACATAAGACCGAATCGAGGCGGTTGGTCACATATTCTTACATCGTCAGTTCTGCAATCCTTGTAAGAACTAGTGATAATCAAGTGATGCACTGTTAAGAGGTTACTGTGCATCTTCTAACAATTTAATAGCTCTGGTTCAAAGTGAAGTAATGTTTAATTTTCAATAACTTAATTTCAACTAGTTGCAAGTAGGTTATTGTAAAATTCACAGTGATTTACTGTAGCTAATTTTTCACACTCACTGACCTGATGGTGTAGCAGGGAGGTGAGTATTACAATCACATGATGACTAGCTATAAATGAAATATTGTATCGCTCTTTGGTATCACATGCACTTATGTTTAATAAGGTTGGAGAACTGACTGTGTATTTGTATTTGTATTTATTAGGAATCAGTAGCCCCTCTTCCTGGGGTCCAAACACATTAAGGCACTTACATCTCACACAAAACAAAATATAAAACAGTATATCATACAACATTATTACACCACTACATAGCTACAATACAAAAATGTATAATACAACCATACAATATTGTAATACACAACAAGTATGCTAGCGTGTGTGTGCGTATGTGTGTGTCTGTTCCTGTGTTTGTGTATCTCTTCACAGTCCCCACTGTTCCATAAGGTGTATTTGTATCTGTTTTTTAAATGATTATACTGCTTGCATCAGTTACCTGATGTGGAATAGAGTTACATGTAGTCATGGCTCTATGTAGTACTGTGCGCCTCCCATAGTCTGTTATTGACTTGGGGAATGTGAAGAGACCTTTGGTGGCATGTCTTGTGGGGGTATGCATGGGTGTCTGAGTATTGTGCTAGTAGTTGAAACAGACACCTCAGTGCATTCAGCATGTCAACACTTCTTACATAAACAAGTAGTGATGAAGTCAATCTCTCCTCCACTTTGAGCCATGAGAGATTTACATGCATATTATTCATGGTAGCTCTCCGTGTACATTTAAGGGCCAGCCATGCTGCCCTGTTCTGAGCCAATTACATTTTTCCAAGGTCCCTCTTTGTGGCACCTGACCACAAGACTGAACGGTAGTCCAGGTGCGACAAAACTAGGGCCTTGTTGATAGTGTTGTTAAGAAGGCAGAGCAATGCTTTATTATGGACAGACTTCTCCCCAGCGTAGCTACTGTTGTATCAACATGTTTTGACCATGACAGTTTACAATCCAGGGTTATTCCAAGCAGTTTTGTCCCCTCAACTTCATCAATTTCCGCATTATTTATTACAAAGATTGAATTGAGGTTTAGTGAATGATTTGTCCCAAGTACAATGCTTTTAGTTTTTGAAATATTTAGGACTAGCTTATTCCTTGCCACCCATTCTGAAACTAACTGCAGCTCTTTGTTAAGTGTTGCAGTGATTTCACTCGCTGTAGTAGCTGATGTTTATAGTGTTGAGTCATCCCTATACATAGACACACTGGCTTTACTCAAAGTCAGTGGCATGTCATTAGTAAAGAGTGAAAAGTAAGGGGCCTAGACAGCTGCCCTGGGGAATTCCTGATTCTACCTGCATTATGTTGGAGAGGCTTCCATTAAAGAACACCCTCTGTGTTCTGTTAGACAGGTAACTCTTTATTTTACATTTACATAATTTAGCAGACGCTCTTTTTCCACAATATAGCAGGGGGTGTAAAACCATAATAATGTCAAAAGGCGCACTGAAGTCAAACATAACAGCTTCCACAATCTTTTTATCATCAATTTCTCTCAGCCAATCATCAGTCATTTGTGTAAGTGCTGTGCTTGTTGAATGTCCTTCCCTATAAGTGTGCTGAAAATCTGTTGTCAATTTGTATACTGTAAAATAGCATTGTATCTGGTCAAACACCATTTTTCCCAAAAGTTTACTAAGGATTGGTAACCGGCTGATTGGTCGGCTATTTAAGCCAGTAAAATGGGGCATTAGTACTCTTGGGTAGCGGAATGACTTTTGCTTCCCTCCAGGCCTGAGGGCACACACTTTCTACTAGGCTGAGATTGAAGATATGGCAAATAGGAGTGGCAATATCATCCGCTATTATCCTTAGTAATTTTCCATTCAAGTTATCAGACCCTTGTGGCTTGTCGTTGTTGTTAGACAATAATACTTTTTTCACCTCTTCCACACTCACTTTACGGAATTCTAAATTACGATGCTTGTCTTTCATAATGTGATCTGTTATACTTGGGTGTGTAGTGTCAGCGTTTGTTGCTGGAATGTCATGCCTAAATTTGCTAATCTTGCCAATGAAAAAAATAATTAAAGCAATTGGAAATATCAGTGGGTTTTGTGATGAATGAGCCATCTGATTCAATGAATGATGGAGCTGAGTTTGCCTACAAACTTAAAGTTTATGAACAGAATACAACAGAGCACATTAACGGGAATGACATTATCACACATAGGAGACCAAAAATAGATAATTAATCCAATATTCTGATAGGCTACCAGTGCAACAGTATGCTGCCAATCAGCAAGTAATGTTGCATGTGTGTCAACAGAAGAGTCAGTAAAGGCACAGTAGGTTACTGGCATGTATTGCTAGTAGGAGCAAGTTGCCTGTAGGTTACTGGCAACGTTTTGCCAATAAATTGTGTATTTTAGAATAACTTACTGTCAAATGGTTTCCAGTTAAGAAATTACAAATTCACACACCTTTCTGGCAACAACTTGCCATTAAGTTACTGGAAAATGCACAACAACCTCTCTACAGTGCAGCTCGTTAGTGACAGCTCGTTTGCTCTCACAAAGTTTGCAGAACAGACAGTGTCAAAAGAAGCACTCAACCAACATTAGCATAACCATCAAACACTTAAACTGCTACAACACTTCCAATGACTGTTGGCACAAATACACATATATATGAACACGCCCCAAAGTATGCTAATACATTCACCTATCAAAGCACAGTGATCATCATACCTTATATTCAAAATTATTGGTGAGTTCAAGACAACTGGGATCTCTGAAAAAAACTTGGTTGAATTATGATGTCAGTGATCTTGAGGTCGGCAAGTCAGAGCTCTAGAAAGAGGCCCGATGATGTAGGATGACCTTTCAAAATACATTTTCCCAGTCGGAGCTGCTTTTTCCCGAGTTCCCAGTTGTCTTGAAAGCACTAAAGTCGGATGTCTGCGATTTCCAAGTTCTGAGTTCCCAGTTGTTTTGAACGCGGCAATAGTACAACATTTACTGTATTTTTACCGCAACTAAACAAAAACCTCTAGGGAACCATGACACAATGTCCTAAATACATTCTTGGGGACATCCCTGGAACAAACCGGGAACTAGACAAAACCTGCAGGGGACCATGACTGTTTAAATTGAATTAATGTAAATGATGCCTTTTAAAGTAAAATATTCTCAATTATATTTGACACATGGGTTTTCACATGTGCTCACATTTTGTCATATGTATTGTTCAAATCAAATCAAATCAAATCAAATCAAATTTTATTGGTCACATGCGCCGAATACAACAGGTGCAGACATTACAGTGAAATGCTTACTTACAGCCCTTAACCAACAGTGCATTTATTTTAAACAAAAAAGTAAGAATAAAACAACAACAAAAAAGTGTTGAGAAAAAAAGAGCAGAAGTAAAAATAAAGTGACAGTAGGGAGGCTATATATACAATAGAATAAAGTGACAGTAGGGAGGCTATATATACAGGGGGTACTGCGTGATAGTCAATGTGCGGGGCTGTAGTTGAGGTAGTTGAGGTAATATGTACGGCTAGTTGAGGTAGTTGAGGTAATATGTACATGTGGGTAGAGTTAAAGTGACTATGCATAAATACTTAACAGAGTAGCAGCAGCGTAAAAAGTATGGGGTGGGGGGCAGTGCAAATAGTCCGGGTAGCCATGATTAGCTGTTCAGGAGTCTTATGGCTTGGGGGTAGAAGCTGTTGAGAAGTCTTTTGGACCTAGACTTGCACTCGGTACCGCTTGCCGTGCGGTAGCAGAGAGAACAGTCTATGACTAGGGTGACTGGAGTCTTTGACAATTTTGAGGGCCTTCCTCTGACACCGCCTGGTATAGAGGTCCTGGATGGCAGGGAGCTTTGCCCCTGTGATGTACTGGGCCGGACGCACTACCCTCTGTAGTGCCTTGCGGTCAGAGGCCAAGCAGTTGCCATACCAGGCGGTGATGCAACCAGTCAGGATGCTCTCGATGGTGCAGCTGTAGAATTTTTGAGGATCTGAGGACCCATGCCAAATCTTTTTAGTCTCCTGAGGGGAATAGGCTTTGTCGTGCCCCCTTCACGACTGTCTTGGTGTGTTTGGACCATGATAGTTCGTTGGTGATGTGGACACCAAGGAACTTGAAGCTCTCAACCTGTTCCACTACAGCCCCGTCGATGAGAATGGGGGCGTGCTCAGTCCTCTTTTTTTTTCCTGTAGTCCACAATCATCTCCTTTGTCTTGGTCACGTTGAGGGAGAGGTTGTTGTCCTGGCACCACACGGCCAGATCTCTGACCTCCTCCCCATAGGCTGTCTCATCGTTGTCGGTGATCAGGCTACCACTGTTGTGTCGTCGGCAAACTTAATGATGGTGTTGGAGTCGTGCCTGGCCATGCAGTCATGGGTGAACAGAGAGTACAGGGAGGGGGACTGAGCACGCACCCCTGAGGGGGCCCCGTGTTGAGGATCAGTGTGGCAGATGTGTTTTAACCTTACCACCTGGGGGCGGCCGTCAGGAAGTCCAGGATCCAGTTGCAGAGGGAGGTGTTTAGTCCCAGGATCCTTAGCTTAGTGATGAGCTTTGAGGGCACTATGGTGTTGAATGCTTGAGCTGTAGTCAATGAATAGCATTCTCACGTAGAGTGTTCCTCTTGTCCAGGTGGGAAAGGGCAGTGTGGAGTGCGATAGAGATTGCATCATCTGTGGATCTGTTGGGGCGGTATGCAAATTGGAGTGGGTCTAGGGTTTCTGGGATTATGCTGTTGATGTGAGCCATGACCAGTCTTTCAAAGCACTTCATGGCTACAGACGCCAGTGCACGGGTCGGTAGTCATTTAGGCAGGTTATCTTAGAGTTCTTGGGCACGGGACTAGTGGTGGTCTGCTTGAAACATGTTGGTATTACAGACTCAGTCAGGGACAGGTTGAAAATGTCAGTGAAGACACTTGCCAGTTGGTCAGCACATGCTCGGAGTACACGTCCTGGTAATCCGCCTGGCCCTGCGGCCTTGTGAATGTTGACCTGCTTAAAAGTCTTACTCACATCGGCTACGGAGAGCGGATACAAGTCGTCGGAACAGCTGGTGCTCTCATGCATGCTTCAGTGTTGCTTTGCCTCGAGCGAGCATAGAAGTGGTTTAGCCCCGTCTGGTAGGCTTGTGTCACTGGGCAGCTCGCGGCTGTGCTTCCCTTGTAGTCTGTAATAGTTTTCAAGCCCTGCCACATCCGACGAAAGCCAGAGCCAGTGTAGTATGATTCAATCTTAGACCTGTATTGACCTTTGCCTGTTTGATGGTTCGATGGAGGTCATAGCGGGATTTCTTATAAGCGTCCGGGTTAGAGTCCCCGCTCTTGAAAGCGGCAGCTCTACCCTTTAGCTCGTGCGGATGTTTCCTGTAATCCATGGCTTCTGGTTGGGGGTAGTGTACGTACGGTCACTGTGGGGACGACATCATCGATGCACAGATGAAGCCAGTGACTGATGTGGTGTACTCCTCAATGCTGTCTGGAAGAATCCCGAACATGTTCCAGTCTGTGCTAGCAAAACAGTCTGTAGCTTAGCATCTCGCGCTTCATCTGACCACTTTTTTTATTAGTTCGAATCACTGGTGCTTCCTGCTTCAGTTTTTGCTTATAAGCAGGAATCAGGAGGATAGAGTTATGGTCAGATTTGCCAAATGGAGGGCAAGGGAGAGCTTTGTATGCGCTCTGTGTGTGGAGTAAAGGTG